>NC_056726.1:1432321552-1432351552 GCF_019279795.1 Protopterus annectens
AGGGACAGATAAACTATTCACAATATATACAAAAGGTCTGAGACGAATGTTTTAAATAACATAAGCCAGAAATGACATTTTAAATATCAATTAATATAAGCATAGCTAAGATGAAAAAATTTCAATGACTGCTAATACTTTCAACTAAGGATTATTCTTAAAATTATTAGGAAAAATATATTCTTTTTAGTTGTTGCTTCTTTTGTAGCAGTGTCTTTAAAGAATATAAGAAATTCTTCAAATGTCAATTCTGAAGGATTCTTCCAATTTATTGTAATTGCTTTTCTGGCCACAGTAAGAATTGTCCAGGTTAGATAATAAAGGTCTTTTTTTGAGTTTTTTTATTTCCAGACAGTTACACAAAAGCATCTATGTTGCTATATTGAATGAATTAGACCATAATGTTTTAAGGAAATTTTACACTTTTTCCCAAAATTTACATATAGTATAACAATCATAGAACATATGTGACCAATTAGCATAACAATGTGTTTTACATCTCCAACATTCTGGTATATTTTCTTTTCTTCTATTGCTTTTAAATGAGGATTATGCAAAATTGAATAAATAGTGGGAATTCATACATTATTAAATGCATATTTAAAGTGTGTTGCTTAAAGGAATATAACTTGAACACATCATAAACTCCACCAGTAGAACAAACTTGGAACCACAAAAAAACAATGGCCCACTTCCAAAACAGAGAATTCTTTAATGGTTAAGCGCTTTCATTCATAAGAACTTCATCAAACCATATTAAAATTAAAAAACACATCCATTTATACTCCTTTTAAAAAATCACATTACAATTTCACCAATACATTTAGCTAAAACAACTTGATGTATTAACCCATTACATGCCATAAAACGTCAATTTCAAAAGAGAACTGATAGAATAAAAATCATTCAAATCAGGGTCATTACAAGCATTTAAAATCAAATGCCATTTTAATTCATTCCTTTCCAAATGCTCTTCTATAAACCACCCTTGTCCGTCCATTTTAATTTGTTCTAAAATCATAAAATTAAAGGTATGGTTTGTAAGTCATTCAACATGTCTGTACAAAGCATTTGTGCTCCTTTGATTTCTCATGTCTAAAATATACTCATACACCCGTATTTTAAAATGTTTCTTACTCTTACCTACATAAAAAGCTGTACAAGAATTACACTGAGCTAAATAAGCTATACCAACAGTGTTGCAAGTGAACCGACATGTAATGTAATAAGTGTGGCCATTGATAGCGAATGAATCACTGGTATTAACATATTGACAAATAGAACAATGGCCACATTTCCTAGTGCCAACTATACAACTGGTCCCCTCAACATGTCTTTTTTCTAAAATATTTTTTATGAAATTTCCGTTTTATGTACTATGACTGGTCTAACACCTAATTTCTCAATGAGCTCAGTGTCAGTGAAAACAATGTTCCAGTTTTTGCTTAACACTTCATATATATGATAACTATCCACTGTGAATGTTGTAATAAAGCTATTTTGTAATTATGTGTAATACTACCTTCCTGCTGTGAAATGTATGTATTAATATTATTTTCTGTAGGTGGTCCCAAAATAGGACTATACACTCCATTAATCCTTTTATTTACCACCTCATTTAAAATGTCATCCAGAAAGGTTTGGGGGATGCCCTCTTTTTAAAAACATATCTTGCATTCTATATGAAACCCATCCAAATTAGACACCATCCTAGCCATATGTACTAGCTGACCTTTAACTATTGATTTTTTCTGGTGCTTTGGATGCCAACTAGAGTAGTGTAAATATGTGTTGGAAAAGGTTGGTTTATGGAAAATTCTGGAATAAAAACAATTATTTAATGTATCCTTCCCAATCTCCACATCTAAGAAAGAAATGTTATATGTGTCATAGTTGAAAGAAGATTTTAGAAAATCAACTGTATTATTAATATACCCCAAGAATTCTTTCAACTTTTCAATAGTGTCAATCCAAAAAATGAAAACATCATCCAAAAATCTGATGTAAAGTGACCAACACTCTGCATAATGGCTGGAGCAGATGTAATCATTCTCCAATTTACTCATGACATAATTGGCAAAACTGGGGGCACATGCAGCACCCATTGCAACACCAGTTACCTGCCTATAAGTTTGTCCCTCAAAATAAATAAAATTATTTTTACCACTGTTTCCATTAGTGTAACACAGGCATTAATGGTGGTATTACTTAAAGAATTTGTACTGAACAACTGTTGCTCAAACCACAAGACCCCTATGTCCTGAGGTATAATAGAAAACAAGACATGGACATCAATTGTCACAAATATCTCAGTTGCAACATATGACTATCATTAATCAATTGTAAAAATGCCACAAATATTTGCATACATGTGGATATTTCGTCAAGCCACTTTTTACATGTTCATCGATCTACTGGGCTATAAAATAAGTTTTGCTCCTAGAACCATCAACTATGGGCCTGAAAGGTAAATTATTTAGGCCTTTATGTATTTTGGGTATACCAAACACACTAGCCAAAGCTGGTTTATCATTATATGTGAAATCATAATCTTTTTTCATAATCTCACTCTGCATTAACATATCATTCAGTAATAAATCAATGTTGTGTAAATTTGTCACTAAATAATAGGAAATTCATATTATTGCTATAATCAACCATATCCATAATGACAACCCCACCCCGGTTTCATAACCCTTATACTACGATCATAAATAACTTCATTTAAAATGATCATTTCCTCTGTAGAAACATTGTGATATGTATTTATATATTTCTTATCTAGAATATGTCTTATCGCACTCTCACATAATTTCTCAAAGGTCTGTAAAAAGGGATTTAAAGGGGGATTAAATGTACTAGCACAATGTAATCTATCATTGCTAAACACATTATTCACAGTTGTATTAGGAAATATCATGTTGAAATTCAATTTGCGACTGTAAAGTTTTAAATCACACAAAGTCTGAAAAATACTAGCCCATTTGGCTGGTACAAATGTCATTCCCTTCGATAAAAAATTAGCATGACCAGTGTTCAAAGATTTACTGGAGTAGTTATATAATTTATAATCACCGGTATCATTTACGATGATAGTTAACATGGGAAATGAAATTCTTCCAGTTGTTTCATCAACACACACTTCTCTAGACCCATCTACTGCATGAAAAGGGTTAACAGCGATATCCGGTTCAAAATTTAGTATGTTTGACTCACCAGTTGTTTCAAATGACATTTGCTGCTCCACTTCAATCTCATATGAAAAGGTGAATGGACTAACTTCTACTATTACACCAGAGTCTGTTGCCCTAGAATCATCAGTATGTGCAAAAAAGTCAAAAAATAGAAGTTATGTTCTTACCATAACGTTCCATGTTAGTTGTCTTCTTCTCGCCTTCTTCTTGCTGGATGGGTTCGGAGCCGACCCTCCACACTCTAAAAGCTCGAGAGTTGGTTCCACCCGGCTCGAGGCTCCTTATATCCCACAATGCTAGGCGAGAGTTACCTCAGATCTCGTTTGTAAGCTAACCCCAGCTTATGATAGTAACAATATAAAACAGAATAGCTATAACAGAGTCCACCTCTAACAACAGGAAGAAGAAGGGTGACCTACATCCTGAAACAAGAGATATGCCTAATAGCATATGGCTAAGAAAGAGGTGGTAGAAAGAGAGGTCACGATCACAACTCCTCTAGGTCTGTCCAGGCCAGGGGGAAGGAGGGTGGGGCCAAGAAGAAGGCGAGAAGAAGACAACTAACATGGAGCGTTATGGTAAGAACATAACTTCTATATGTTAAGTTGTCTATCTAGCCTTCATTCATTCTTGCTGGATGGGACAGCGTCCTAGCACCTTGTCCCGGGTGGCCTAACGGAACAGACTCCTGAGAACAGTGGAACAAAAATTAGCTCTATGCCTAGAAGCTAAATCCAACTTATAATGGGAAATAAAAGTGTGAGGAGTAGCCCAAGTAGCCGCTGCACAAATGGTGTCAATAGGCAGTCTGTCTTGGAAGGCTAGAAGAAGTAGCCAAAGCTCTGGTGGAATGGGCTTTAGGTTTATTAGGCAGCTTTTGGTGTCTAATTTCATAAACAAAGGGTAATCAGAGATGTTAGCCATCTGGATAATGATACCTTTGAAACTGAAAGTCCCTTTCTGCTTTCCATAGGAGACAAACAGCTGATCAGATTTTCTGAATTGTTTGTTCTATCCAAAGTAGTACCTTAATTGACGATGAACATCCAGGTAGTGTAATTTTTGTTCAGACCTATTTGGAATACTGGAAAAAAGACAGGGAGGTCAATGCATTGGTTTAGATTTGATGTTGAAACCACCTTAGGCAAAAAGGGACGGGTTAGTTAAGGAAACTCTGTCCTTATGAAATACAAGGTAAGGAGACGACAACTGAGTGCTTGAAGTTCTGAAATTCTTCTAGCTGATGTAATAGCCACCAGAAAGAGAGTTTTCCATGATAATAATTTTAAGGAACATGAAGCTGCAGGTTCGAAAGGGGAAAGAATCAAAGAAGCAAGAACTAAATTTAGGTCCCAAGGAGAAGGAGGATTTCTTATAGGAGGTCTGAGAAGAAAAACTCCTTTCAAAAAGGCTTTGCAGAGTTTGTGGGACATTAGGGCAGATTCAGAAATACCCACATGGAAATTAGAAATAGCTGCCAATTGAACCTTTAAGAGTAGATGGAGATGAACCTGCATGGAAGAGTTCAGCTAGAAAATCAAGGACTAGTTGGATGGAAGCGGTGAAAGGATCTATGTCCTTTCCTTGTGCCCAATATAAGAAGCGTTTCCACTTACTCAAATAAATCTTTCAGTGGAAGATTTATGGGAAGCTATCAAAATATCTCTAACAGAGTGAGATAATTGAGGAAGCCCTGGCTACGGTTGGAAGTGGAGGAACCAAGCAGTGAGGTTCAGAGAGGGAGGGGCGATGAAACTGACCCGACTGATGGATCAAAAGATCTGGAACTAGGTCCAGATTCCACGGTCTCCAAAAAGAAATCGATGTAGAAAGGGGAACCACACACTTGTCGAGGCCAGTAAGGAGCAATGAGGATCAATGAGGCCTTCTGAGCGATAGCTTTCTGTATTACTTGAGAGATCAGTGGGAAGGAGGAAATGCATACAGAAGTCCCGGGGCCAAACTTGGACTAGCGTCCCTGCTGGGTTGGCCTGGTAAAGGGAATAGAGTGAAATAATTCTCTGCACTTGCTGTTTTGGGGAGTAGCAAAAGATCGCAGCAAGGCTGACCCCACTTGAGAAATCTCTCTCACTACAGAGTCTTTCAGAGACCACTCGTGAGGCATGAGAATAGCTCTGCTCAACTTGTCCGCAATGTGATTGGACTTCCCGGGGATGTGCGTTGCTATCAGTAAACGCTGAGAAGAAATCGCCCATTGCCACAGTCTGAGTGCTTCGACACAGGGGGTATGATCTGGTTCCGCCTTGTTTGTTGATGTACCACACTACAGACATATTGTCTGTCTGGATTGCAATCGTTCCCAAGGGAAGAGAGTCTTGAAGGGCTTGCAACGCTAAAAGCACTGCTCTCATCTCCAGAACATTTATGTGCAAGTGGCATTCGTTTGGTTGCCATGTGCCCTGGACTGTCCTGCCCTGATAATGCCCCCCCCACCCGATCAGGGAGGCATCCGTTGTCAGAGTAGCAACCGGAGGAGGTGGAACAAATGGTCTCCCCAACAGGAGCTGGGGGGAAGACATCCACCACATGAGATGCTTTTTGCACGCTTGCGTGATCATAATGGTGTGAGACATTGGAAGTTCCTGGTATGACCATTGAGAAAAGAGCATCCACTGAAGGATCCGCATGTGGTATCTGGCCAATGGGAGAGGTATGGCGCTGCCATGATTCCCAACACCTTTAGAACTAACCTGGCTTTGGCTCTGTTGTTGTTGAGAAGAAGTGACACCAATCTTGTGAATGTCTGATATCTCTTTGGTTGTTAGTGTTGCAGACATGTTTACAGTGTATCTAAATTTAGCCTATGTAGGTAATAGTGCGACAAGGCGACAAAACAGACTTTTGCAATTTATTGAAATATGCCCAGTTTTGACAAATCACGAAAAGTGTAATCTCTGGCCATCAGAAGGAGATGCTTGGTGGGAGCTGTGAGGAGCCAGTCGTCCAAATATGGAAACACCTGGAATCCTTGTCGTCTCAGGTGAGAAGCTACCACTGCCATGCATTTGGTAAACACCCGGGGGGCAGTGGTGAGACCAAAGGGCAGGGCCCTGAATTGAAAATGACTGGTTCCCAGCCTGAAGCGGAGGAATCTTCTGGGCGTCTGTTCATTTTATGTGATAGTATGCAGCGTCCTGAAGGTCTATAGAGCACATCCAGTTTCCTTTTCCCAACAGGGGAAGAATGGATTGCAGCGTGACCATCCGAAATCTTGTTTTCTTGACTGATCTGTTCAAGATACTGAGATCCAAAATTGGTCTCCAGTCCCCTGTTTTCTTTGGAACTAAAAAGAACCTTGAGTAGATTCCGGCTCCTTGTTGGTCTGCTGACACTGGCTGAATTGCTCTTTTGCAAGCAGTTTTGAAATTTCCAAAGCTGCTATATCCCTTTGAGGGTGGAACATCTGGAAGGGATTTTTGACTGATTTGGAAAGCGAAGAAAGGGAATAGCCTTCGAAATGATGGACTGTACCCATTTGTCTTGAGTCATGACTGTAAAGTTTTAAATCACACAAAGTCTGAAAAATACTAGCCCATTTGGTTGGTACAAATGTCATTCCCTTCGATAAAAAAATTAGCATGACCAGTGTTCAAAGATTTACTGGAGTAGTTATATAATTTATAATCACTGGTATCATTTACGATGATAGTTAACATGGGAAATGAAATTCTTCCAGTTGTTTCATCAACACACACTTCTCTAGACCCATCTACTACATGAAAAGGGTTAACAGCGATATCCGGTTCAAAATTTAGTATGTTTGACTCACCAGTTGTTTCAAATGACATTTGCTGCTCCACTTTAATCTCATATGAAAAGGTGAATGGACTAACTTCTATTATACCATGATCCCCCCAAAACGTGCACGCTGATTGGCCAGCGTGCCCGTTGTAAATCGAGTTATACTAATGGAAAAAGGTCCGGTCGCCCGGACTTTTTTCCATTAGTATAACTCGTTTTTTTAAAACACTGTCTCGCTATGTTAAATGGGTTTAACATAGCGAGACAGCTTTAAAATATTGCAAGTAGGAATAAAATGATAGTCAGTAAGGATTATTTTAACTGTGACACTAAAGGGATAGTGTACCTTGCATATTGTGAAAAGTGTGGCGCTTTCTATGTTGGGAAATCAGAAAGAGCCCTAAGAAAAAGGATTTACGAACATATATATGATATAACCACCATGAAAGAAAGTAACGCACTGTATAAGCATAGCAAAACATGTAAGGAGTACAAGTTTAAGTTTATGGTTATGGAACATATAAAGCAAGACATTCGAGGAGGACCATGGGAGACTACAATTGAGTATAGGGAACTATGGTGGCAAGTAACTTTAAGTGCGGATAAGTATCCGGGGCTTAATGAACATATATCCATTAAGCCTTTGTTAAAATTGAGAGTAGCTAAGCTGTCAAATGATATATGATGCATTTATTACTTTTGGCCACCAGAGGCCCCCATAATCAAGAGCAACAGGTCCACAACCCTTATATATCTGAATAGAAAGTTTTAAAGGCTTTTGTGCTAATATCTTAATTAATTAATCTTTATTTCCACAATATCAGCTTAATATTTATATTTTTAAACTGTGTGTTTTTTATATTCATGTATATTTATTATACAATACGTAGCCTATTTTTTAATATTTTATTTTTTAAGAATGGTTTGACAATTCCTTGGGTCCACATAACACCTTCTGCACACGCACTACTTTTTTCTCATTCCTATATTATTCTCATCTTTAAGTGTATTTATCCATGTTCATTTTTTAATAATTTTTAAACAGCTTTTTAAATATGTCCATTGGAATATATATGAGTTTTATGAGGAAATTATAGTAATAGTAACTATGGATTTAAGTATTCATTCAGGGTTATGGCAATGGACTTAAAGAAAATGTGACCTTATTCCTTTAAAACTTTTTTCAATTTGACAGGATTAATTGTTAAATTGATTGATGACTGAGGATATATAAATGTATTCTAATTGACTAGTGAATTGTTTCTGAGGAAGTCAAAGAAGTTGACGAAAACGCAGTGGGTGTTTTTGACTTTAAGGCGTTTAGGCATCTACATTTGTTTTATCCGAATAAAGTGTTTTTAACTACAAGTGGATTGGACTGCAGTTTTTGGGACCATTGCTTGTGGTGGCGAGTGGACTATCTTTGTTATCTGCTTGGCGTTTTTTTGTTTCAAGTACTGTTGCAGTTCCTGTTTTGGTTTGTTAATGGAAAAAGGTCCGGTTGCCCGGACATTTTTCCATTAGTATAACTCGTTTTTTAAAACACTGTCTCGCTATGTTAAATGGGTTTAACATAGCGAGACAGCTTTAAAATAAGCAATGGAGATCTCCGTTGCTTATTTTAAAGCTGTCTCGCTTATGTTAAACCCATTTAACATAGCGAGACAGTGTTCTAAAAGCAGAGAGAAAGCAAGATCTCCGTTTTTTTTAGCTATGTTAAATGAGTTTAACATAGACAATTTTAAAATAAGCAACGGACATCTCCGTTGCTTATTTTAAAACTGTCTCGCCATGTTAAACTCATTTAACATAGCTTAAACTAAAAAGCAACGGAGATCTTGCTTTCTCCGTTACTTTTCATTAGCTCTGATGTACTAGGCTCAGTACATCAGAACTGCCGGATGCCAGGCATCTGCGGAAGGGCAGCAAACAGGCATTATACTATGCCATTATTTAAGAAAAGGAATAGTTTCTTTTCTTAAATAATGTCATGTTAATAGTAATAATACACTTCTGGGTGTGGGTAATGCTATTTACCATCGTTGGCTTTTTGGTCCCTCGGGCTTCACCGGGTACTTAGCATTACCCACACCCAGGCGTGGGTTATTGCTATACTATTACACCAGAGTCTGTTGCCCTAGAATCATCAGTATGTGCAAAAAAGTTAAAAACTTCTGTCCACTCTGTTTTATTCAAATTCGGTTCCACAGCTACCTTCTGTAGTAGTTGTTGCTCCTCTTTGGTCGTGAACCCTGTTGGACATATGTATTCCTTGAATTTTGTTGTTGCTATGAAGACCAATGATTCCGTTGGTTCTGTAACCGATCCAACCTGCGCCCTCCATCTCTAAAGGGGCAGCCACATTTGAAACAACGGAGGCGTTTGTACTGACGTCATGCTCATTTCCAGCTGATTGAATGGTCCTTGTATTTTGAGGACTTGATGGTAAAGGGTTGCCCTGTTGTTTGTATATGCATCAAAGTCCCTCTGCAATTTTTTTGTTTTCCATTCCAAATTCTTGGAACAATAGATATCAACAGCAGAAATAATGTTGTTGAACTGAGGTGTGTACTGCTCAAATAACAAATCATCACAAATGTTTCTATTCAGCAAATTTAAGTCATGGTCCAAATTCTCTAACCCCATGTTGTTGTATTTGACAATGAAACGCATTAAATCACAGCCGGTTTTATCAAATAAGGTGTGTAATTCACGCATGAATTCATCATTAACATTGATGCCATTAGGATAACGCCATATGCGCAGTCCTTTGGGAACCTGTCTCCTCTCGATGTTTTTAAGTAAATAAGTGTTATCTAAGTGTAGTGTCTTGTACTCAACTAACAAATGTTCAAACTTCTTTAACTGCTCTGCCAAAGACATGTGGGACCAGACGAGTTATTAACTGTATGGGAATGATTTGTTTCACTATTAAAATTGAAATTATTTACCTTCCAATCATACTGTTCACACACAGCACCATGTGCAATGTTACTAGATGCATTTGCATGGGAAATGGAAATATTCCTGTTTGATAACTGAGTAAGGGGTAAACCCAGCGGGTCTGCTCAAGCACTGATGTCCATATTCTCACCAGCTGGAGAAAGGGCATGTATAGCAAGGTGTTGGCTGACTTCAAGCAGCAAAGTTGATAAATCCTTCTTTGGTGTAGGTTGTCCAGAAAACCCTGGATTGAGTTCATTGGTGGTATTGGAAGACATCAAAAACTCCACCAGTAGAACAAACTTGGAACCACAAAAAAACAACAAACCACTTCCAAAACCGAGAATTCTTTAATGGTTAAGTGCTTTCATTCATAAGAACTTCATCAGAACTATATTAAAATTAAAAAACAAACCCATTTATACCCCTTGTAGAAAATCCCTTTACAATTTCACCAATACATTTACCTAAAACAACTTGATGCATTAATCCATTACGTGCCATAAAACTTCAGTTTCAAAAGAGAACTGATAGCACAAAAATCATTCAAACCAGGGTGGTTACAAGCATTTAAAACTAACTGCCATTTTAATTAATTCCTTTCCAAATGGTCTTCTATAGACCTTTTCCTTGGATTATTTAAACCACTGACATTCAAAGACGAAGTTAAATCCATCTATAAAATATGTTCAGCCAATAGTATAATCATCCACATAAGTCAGTCTAACCAAATATTGTATAATTATACCTCATGTATTTTTTGCAGAGTTGAAAACAAATATTTTGGGCATGATAAAAGTAAAAATAGTAATAAACCAAAGAGAATAATTATATTAAATAAATGGAATTCACAAAATTCCTAGCCTTGTAAATATAAGAACCACTAGACTTTCCTTCAGTATTTAACTAGAATAGAGCTTATCAAAGAATAGAGAATTAATAAGATTAATAAAATTCCATAGTGAAAGTCAGTCATATGGAGATCTATGAATTATAGGGATTGTGTTTTTTTCCCAACGAGAAGATGGTAAGAGTAGCAATGGATAAGACAACTAAATTAATTTGGGTATGAGAAGGAGAGATGAGATTATAAATATATATTTGTTGTATTTTATTAAATCCAGAAGTCCAAATGAACAAATAAGTACTAATCACTTTTGATTATATATGTACCATCATGTACCACTGTGTCTGCACTTAGGGGCTGCTGTCTATAATGTCATTAACAGGGATTTCAGCTTTCCCAATGGGAATAATAATGCATTTTTTTGCAATTAGCTTTAATCCATGGCTTTGGTATCAAATGTTTGTCTGCATTAACCCTGCTGCAGTATTTTAATATTATTGGGGGACTGCTCCCAGTTTGCAATCGTCTGCAAACTTGGTCAGTCACAGGCCATCCAAGTTTCTTCGAATTAATGGGAAATATTAAAAAATTAAAAAAAAATAATAACACTTAATTTAGTCATTCCCTGGGATACAAAAAGGCTTAGCATGATGAGAAATCCATAGTTCAGAAGGTCGGTATATCATAATAACCCTTTAGAATTCAGAGACTGCTCTACCAATGAGGCCCCCCACACACTCAATGAGACTTCAGTGCAGAAACTGATTTTGAGGGTGAATCTGCATGCTAAATCAGCAGTTCTGGGGAGTGGCTAATACCAATTAGCTGTATGTTCTGCCCATATCTCCTGATTCTTTGAATAAAATGTTAATCTAGGAGGAAAAAGGAACTGCCTTAAAAACAAAATGATCATGCATTCATTCCTACAAAAATACTTTCAGGGCAGGCAAGCTTAGTGAAAGCATGGGAAGGTGTGATTCTGTGTACATATGTGTGGATACGTGTTTGATTACCTGTAGGTCATAGATACGTTGTATGAATATGTTTATGTGTGTGTATTTGTGTGTGTGTGTGTGTGTGTGTGTGTGTGTGTGTGTGTGTGTGTGTGTGTGTGTGTGTGTGTGTGTGTGCATGTATATGTTTGTGTGTGCACGTGCCTGCTTGGGTGATCATACAATGGGAGTTATGTAGAGAATAATTACTCTGGATGTGAGAGTGTGCATTGTGTGTGAAGGGTGTTTGTGTTGGAATATGTGTAGGTGAGTAAGTATTCTGTGAGTGTAGGAAGTATTTTTTAATGAGTATATGTGCACATGAACATGTCAGTCAATATAAAGCATATTTAGTGAGTGTAGTAAGATTGAGGAAATTTGATGAAACAACTTTCACCAACAATAGAGTTCTCTTTTTGGTTCCCTGCTGTGTGACCTTGGAGTGGTTATATTTATGTTTGGGTGTTGTGAGGGTTGTTCGCTCACATGGGGGGTATGCGGAGCTTGCCCCCAGCAGGGAAAATTACCCTTGAGGTTCACTTAGCTGTTTCAAACTTTTTTTTGATCAAATGGCATTTGATGATAGAGTTGCTGCTTGATCAACATGAATCCATGTGCGAATGCCTGACAGTCTGTGTGCGCGTGTGTGTGTGTGTGTGTGTGTGTGTGTGTGTGTGTGTGTGTGTGTGTGTGTGTGTGTGTGTGTGTGTGTGTGTGTGTGTGTGTGTGTGTGTGTGTGTGTGTGTGTGTGTGTGCGTGTGTGTGTGTGTGTGGTGTGTGTGTTTGTTCGTATGTGTGTGTGTGTATGCATGTGCGTGTGCTTATGTGCATGTGTTTGTGTGTGTGTGTGTGTGTGTGTGTGTGTGTGTGTGTGTGTGTGTGTGTGTGTGTGTGTGTGTGCGCATGTGTGTATATGTTTGTGTGGACATCAGTGACTGAATGTGTGGGTTTGAGAGTGCAGAGGGTTCCTCTGCTAATGCTGTGCCTGGGACACAATGGAGAACATCTGCATGGTCAAGTCTAGTAGTGACTGAGTCAGTGATATGGTAATAAATGAATAATGAGTTGTTTCGAATTGTGGCAATACCTGCCTCTGAATCACATTTTCTGCTGCTGTGCTAATTTAGCAACCCATGTTAGACAATTGGCATGAGCAGTGAAGATGTTAGTGAATCCTAGGGATTATTTGGTAATCCAGGTACATTCATATATTCATGTCAGTAGAAAATGCTAGTTATATTTTTTAAACAAAGCTAAGGACATTAACATAATTTTATACATAAATGTTACAATAAAAGATGCATCATTTTAATTATGCTTATTCTAAGTTGAAAACCCTAATTATGATGTGTTTGTTTGCATTTCAGTCACCCTTTTACAGCCCTTAATTTCCACTGATGCTGAAAATGAAGAAGTGGAAAAGGGAACAGTTCTGAAAATAAATTGCACAGCTCCAGTGAAGTACCCCGTCCAAAGCTTTTTCCTGTTTCTCAATGATGCCGTACTACTTAATTCATCTGATTTATCAAATCAAACTGCAATATTATCAGTCAGTGTCATCAATGAGAGCTTTTCCGGAAACTACACTTGCCAGTATCATTCCCACATACAAGGAAGACATTTTGTATCTCCATTAAGTGAAATTCTTCAAGTAAAAGTGACAAGTAAGTTATTGCATTAAATGTCATCATTTCTATGCATATATATAGTTTTTTTCCTTGATTAGGGAGAAGTATTATTTCTGTAGCAATCGTTAAAAAAATAAGAATTCAGATTTTAACCTGACCACAATCTGCTTATTTGGTTAGCTAGAAAATCTGCTGTTATGTTTCATTAGCCAGTCTTATTTTAAGAAATGCTTCAAAAAACTGAGGGTGTTATAATTATAGTGGCCACATACTAGCAAGCACTGTGCACACTGTGTTTTGTGCAGCACTGTTAGCCATGTGCATGTTATGTGCATTTGTATTTTTAATATGTGCTCTGCTAATTACAATTCCAAATCAGACTGACACAAGATAATTACATAGTAGCAGGCATCCTTCAGTTTGTACAGAAGTTATAATTGTATCGTAGCAGGCATCCTTCAATTTGCACAGTATTTACAGCACAAGTCATGAAGCATCAATAACAGAGAGAGGGCTGGTCTGGTAGCATAGAGGGACAAAGACCTGACTATGTCCTAGCCAATACAGGTTTGATTTGTGGCTCAGGCAACTAATGGTGTGGCAGATTTGGATGGCAGTTACCATCCATTCTGGGAGGGTGGTTCTATGGGCATCTCCAGAAATGATCCCTGGTAGAGGCTGGGGACATCACTACTGGGAGTCATGGTTCAAGGGGGATAAGGTGGGGATATGGCTGAATTGCTGCAGAGGCAGGGTGAAGTGCTGCCTGTCCTTATTGCATGCCTGTCCCTTAGAAATTACAATATGGAGAGGGGTAATAATGGGTGTACATTATAAAATATAATCCGCCCATGGATTTTGACGGCCAGTTCTCCAGGATGTCCTTAAGATCCATGAAAGGCCCCAGCCCTATCAGCAATCTTGTTTGTTAGAAGGTGGCTAATAGACATCATTGGATTTGGTGCATGGTGGATGATTCGTATGATGATGCAGTGGGGAGGAAAATGACCCCTCCAAAACCAAGGTACCATGACATGCTGCAGCTCTTGCTGACATTCAGCAAGGTTTGATTTCCTAACTGCTTTAGCACATGCAGTAGGCATGAAATTAGCTAAGATGGCCTCCTTTCAACTGCTTGGTTATGGAAGGAGTGTATGTCAAGAAGTCTTGGAACATTCATTTGATAAGGACTAATAACACCATTTGCCCTCCAAATGTAAATAATATAGCTGACTTGTAGTAGGCTGTCTTTAGTTATAGGTCCATTGATTCATAGCTAATTACTAGGCTATTGGTCTTACATTCCTGTAGTACATTTTACCTCTTACATTTTATGTATGCAAAAAAAAAAAAAAACAGAGATTGGCTGCCCTGTCTATAAGGAACAAGAGTGCTGAACAGGAGATGACTCTGCAGATAATCATCAATTTATCCAAATTAATTTGGAAAAGAATAAAATAAGTACTTTGGTTTATAAAGAGTGGAAAATGGTTCCATACAAGTGTAATTTTCTCTGATACATGCTTATCCCTCCAACATGATCTATTTATGTTGCAAAAGAGATTAAGATCCCTTGAGCAGGTGTTTATGCCACCATTGGACTTGTGAATGTGTAACAGGCTGATAGGATAGGGTCTGTTGAAGGTTTATTTTGTATAATGTGGTGTTTTTTCATTATATTGTGTTTTAATTGTGTTCTGCTTTCAATTACATATTTAAACCAGGAAATAAATTGAAAAAGGACTGTTTCCATCGATATGAACTTTCCCACTATCTCTCTTACCAGCTTGCTCGATATGGGCATCCTGAGCCAATTTTTACATGTTTACTGACAGCCAGCAAATTTTCAAACAAACTGCTAAGTTATGTGAGAGATGTATTAACACAATGTCACTGGATACAAATCTGTCACATAAATTCACTCCTAATGTCAATCAGATAATCAGTAGTACACACGCTGCACCTGTCACACACAGTACAAAGATGTCTCAGAGACCCACATATCCTGAGACACTTAAATGTCACCTTTATAAATCCCAAAGACTTCTAAGATGAAGTACATGTAACAAATACCCTCAGCAGCCCCAAATGAACTCTTTCAAAAAAACACCCACAACTACATATACAGCCACATCTCATGAAGCCTCTACTTCAAAGCCCGTAAGGCAAACCACCAAACAATCCAACATTCTGGTCATTAGAGACTCCATTGTGAGACACACTGATGTCCATCTCACCAGGCTAAGTAAGGAGAAAGTTACTGTCAGTTGCTTATCAGAGGCCAGGATGACTATGCACGCACTGAGGTCATTGGACCAAAAGTACCAGTATGACTCAATCATAGTCCATGTGGGTACAAATGACCTGAGACATACCTATCTAGACTCTATGAAGAGAGACATCATAGAGGTCTCAACTGTCCAGATTTCCACAGAATGTCCAAATTTTTGCCTCATATGTTTGGTCTGTTCCTCATAAAATTTGTGTTTTTCCTGGCATGATGATCTGAAGATTGAAGCTACCAAAATAATGATATACATTTGAGTTTCAGACTTCAAATCCTTTAGAAAATGTATGCTAATACTAATCCTGTTAAGTTGTCTCTATTTACATCAAAAATAAATATACCTCAAGGCTGGTCAAATAGGATGATGCACTTGAGCTTATCCATGTTCAAATCATCACTGGTAAAATCTCATGCCTCTCCCCTGCAAGCTATAGGCCCCCTTCTATGACCCAGCAAACCCATAACACATATTTGAACTTACAGGAAACACTCACCCATCTAACTCATTACCATATTCATGGGTGACTTTACCTACCCCACTATTAACTTGGAAGTGTAAATGACACCAATTGTGCAGACACAGTGATTCCTGGATTTTGTAAATACAAACTCCCTAAACCAGATTATGAAGGTTCTGTCAAGGGTTGCTAGTCCTCACTAATATAGAGGTTAGGTATAAACCCTTATTCCCCCTCTGGATAGCCAGCTGGCTCAAAGACAGGATGCAGGAAGTTAGAATGGGAAAGTCCACATCAGCCACAAATGGAGTCCCTCAGTAATTGGTACAAGGACCACTCATTTTTTGTATGTACTTCTTTGAAGTCAAGGCTAATGTCAAGAGCCTCTGGCTGGCAAAAGTTTCAGCTGATTGCAAATTAGGAGCAGTCATAGAATCACCTACTGCCACTAATGTTCTCCAGGCTGGGCTGGCAAAGACAAATAACTTGTGTCAGAGACAAGGACAAAAAGTAAATACCAAGAAATGCATAATAGTATCCTATAGTATCCTTTGGGAAGCCATCCATCCCTAATAATTATTATATTAACAACGCAACCCTAAGAGTCAACCTAGCAGCCAGGGTCTTGGGGACACACATTGATAGTTATCTAGCCTTCGACCATCACATTTCTACATTAGTGAATAAATCTATTTTGTGCAGCTTAGAAACAAAGTTATGGTATCTAGGTCCAAGAAAGTCATTATTCTACTATATTCAGCATAATCAGATCTATCATTAAGTACAATGCCCCCTTTGGTATGAAGCTAACCAGGCTCATCCAACATTTGGAATGGCCACAGAAGTTTCTCACTAAAAGAATACAGGGCATAACTGTCATGTCCTATGTAATCACCTCAAAGCCCTGTCTCTGCATTCCTTCTCCTACAGAATGTTGAGGGGAGATCTATGTCTGGCATACCATGCATTGTCAGACCCCATCCTAATGGACCTCCTGCATATCCTCAAAACAAATAGCACCAGAATTACCCATTCTAAAGGCTTAAACCTTGGCTCTGATATAAATAAACCAACTGGAAACACAGGTATGTATCCCAGAGACTACCCCTTATATGCAACAGGCTTCCAATCCATTTGAAGCAGAGATCCTTCCTAAACAAATTAAGTGTAACTAATGGACACAAGCAGCCAGTAAATAAATCATCTCCCAGGGCCCATGCTTGTACATCTTTATTCGCCCAAGCCCTGCTTACACTTATCAAGGATTCCGGAATTTGTCAGACATTTTGGATGCATGGCTAGGTGTAAAAAGGCCCCAGTGGTCATTAGCCTTGTACACATCTGTGAACCTATCTATATGTCAGGCAGAGGTTACCTCTCAGTACCTTGTATGGCACCCAAGAAGAGGGAGAAGGCTTTGAAATGGTTTACACATTTTTTTGTTATTGTTTAGGCCCGTAGATTTCTTAGAGAAGAAACACTGTGGTTGCTGCAGTTGTGGCACATATTTGGGAAAATAAATACTTAAAGGAAGGAGCATTATATTCACTAATCAGTCTAATGAATGCTGATTACATTGGATAAATTACAAGCCTGAGTAAGGATGCCTTACAGTTAGATGTAAGCTATTCAATGAAAAGGGACTTTCTTACAATAGTAGATATGTGCTGATGAAAGGACAATTGTTGACAAAGTTTCTCAATCCATAAATACAGGATCAATTTTCTGGGATGTTCTGTCAGTGTGACAGTTACAAGGTGAGTGACACTTGCTGTGGGATACAATTAAACATTCCATAGAGGATCCGGGCATCCTCAAGGGAGTTTATGGTGGTACAAAGTTTGCAGCCATCTGCTGACTTGTTCTGCCACATGCCCTTAACATTAGATTGACTTCCAAGAAGTAAATGCCATAGAGGAGTGGCCCAAGGACTGAACCCTGGGATATACCACTAGTGGCAGGTCTTTTGGAAGAGATAAAGATGCCTACCATTTTTCTTAGGCTATATTTGTGAGCCAGTTTGCTAAAGAATGAGTTACAAAAGGACTTCAATTTAGCTCTGAGAGTTTATGTATGATTTCTGAATGTGGAATTGTGACATTTGTTCTTCTGAGGTCTGGATATGTGATTTGAACTGATTTGCCCTTATCCATTGCTACAGTATTTTTGAAGCAGTCAACCAGTTTAAGTAGAAAATTTCTACTTTTGGCAAGTAGGGACTGGCTTTGGTTGAGAGTATGTCTCATAGGTCTATATTTCACTGGGTCTGTTGAAGCCTCACCTTTGTGTATGACTGCTGGACTCCATTCATCCAGCATAAAACCTGTTTTATGCAGATATTGAATAATCTATGTGGGGGGAGGAGGCTGCACAAGAAGCAGCCTGATATGTTTCCTGACTCCATAGAAATACTTTTGTTGGTCTCACTGCCTTGAGGACTTGGGGTTGTAGAAAATTAACAATGTCTTCTTGGTCCAAGTATGAGTCATCATTTACTATTAGTTCTACACAGAGCTGGGGACAGTTTCTGAGGTTTCTAACATAACTGAAGAAGCCTTTGTGCTTATCCTTCACATGGATGGGTGTCTTTACTTTGGTTAGTTTGATCAAGGTCCAGAGTTTCATATTAGCTTAGCAAGAGTATTTTTGGCAAATTGAGAGTAACATTTATTTATTTATTTTTTCATGTGCAATGAGTTCTTTTTTTTATTATAACACCTGTTTATATTAAGGTTCCTCCATGGGGGAGGGGTATTTTTGAATCTGGTGTATTTATTTCTAAGGGGGACAGATTCATCTGTGCAGCTATTTACATGTGCATGGAATTTGGCAATAAATGATTCCATGATTCCACATAAACAGTGGGGATTTCAAGATGGAAGGGAATTTGAATTTAACTAGGTCATCACTCAGTTTTACTAAATGAGCCTTTGCATAATCTCTGAACACTGAATTACTGAAAGTTGCTTCAGCCTTATGGTGAATGTGACTGATTTGTGTTCTGATTTGGTGCTGCTGCAGACTGATTTGTGTTATGATTTGGTGCTGCTGCATAGGATCACAGGACCAGGCAATTCAGACGAGAGGTTGTGCACACCTTGCCAATAACCAAACTCAGGCTCAACTATCTTTTGCAAGAGGTTGATGCCTATTAAGTCCTGGTGAAAGTTTAAGGTTACCCATCCAACTGTCTAAGTTACATTTGAAAGAGAGATGTGAATTGCATTGCTTAACATGCCAGGGGAGTTTATTCCAGAGCAAGGGGAAGTGATATGTGATAAACCTAGCTTTCCTTTCAGTTTTATTTATTTTTTAATGGAGGATTAAATCTCTGATTCATGTGGTGGCAACACAATTTCAATACTAAACGAAAATGAGGTTGAAAATAATTGCGTCTCGAAACTGCTTCTCAAAGGACATGATAAGTTAAGCATAGGTCTCCCATCAAGAGCTTATATAGCACTGAGCTGAACACAAGGAAATGAGCTCCAGTCAGTTCTAGTGACTAAGGTATTTAAGACTAGAGATCCTTTTAGAACCTTCTGTTTTTTTTTTTTTCTGCCTAGCCCAATAAATGACAAAGGGTGCATTATATTATAGAATAATAGAATGTACAAGGCAACTTAGCAGTGTGGCTAGCAACATGCCAGTCATACTGTGGGTGAATTATAAATACACATCAAATCATCTAATCCCTTCTTAAAGAAAGATAGTATGTCATATGGCTTGATCTTGAGAAAGCTGAGCCAGGGAACAGGGGTTACTGCTGTGTGCTGAATGTGTCCCTTCACTCTGATTTGTTTATTATGCTGAAGAAAGTTGAGATGCATTGTTGTAGAGTTCATAGGACTGTTTCATTTGTGGAAAAACGAGAGGTCTTGGACTGCTGGATGCTTATTGTCCTTGAAAGTAAGGTATAGATTACCTCTAATGAGTCTGCAGGGCACTGAATACAGGGACAAGGCCTCCAGGTTTTCTAGATATCGCAGGTCCTTTAGTCTCATGGGGGACCTTTAGGATCTCTCTAACTGCTTGATATGTTTAGTAAAGAACTTCTCAAAGGGGTCATTGTATTCAATGATGGGCCTGCTCATTGCAGGATATGGAGGGATCAGGACTTTTGTAGACCTAGACAAAATACTCTTTATGATTTCCTCTGACAGACAGAAGGATTTCCTGACTACTATTGCAACATGATCATCAAAGGAGAGAACGTATGTGCCAAGGTCTCTGACACCATCTGATCTTAGGAGTTGTGTTTTCTATATTATTAGCTGGTTAGTTAAGGTTTGTGCACCAAGTACAACAAAATCACATTTCTAGCATTTAGTTTTAGCCTGTTGTCAGTGCACCAGCTGCTAACATGTGTAAGTTTAGAGTGTAGCATCTGCATATAAGAAGGGGGTTCAAATATGACATCTAATCTACAATCATTGGCAAAGCTGGTTAATTTTTCACTTGGAGATCAGGGAAATATAGGAAAATATGAAATGTCCTAGTACAGAACACTATGATACTCCACTGGTTGGTTATTTTCCTGCACTCTGTGGCTTGTAGGTTCTTTCTCTCAGACTCAGATTGATAGCTAACTACACATTGATCAATTTGGAGTGCATTTAGCTTGTTGATAATGTTTGCATGTGACATACTATCAAATGTTTTGGTGAGGTGAAGGTATGCTATATGGACAGCATGACCACTGTCTATGGCTTGTGTTCCATTTCAAAAAAATCATTAGAAAGGATCTAGCTTTAACAAAGCCAACCTACTGGTTTTAAGGTCTCAGTATCTCAGCAGGTAGCAGAGTTGTGCTTGCTGCAGAAGGTTGTGGGTTCCATTCAGACACTTTATAGTTGGTTTCATTTTCCAGTGCTGACACTGCAGTGCAGCATAAGGGATTCGGCACTCCTGAGTGTGCCATGCTATGAATGAGATGTGAAACTGAGGCTCCACCTGCCTTAGTTGTTGGTAGCTCACATTGATATAAAAGATCCCACAGTGCTTATCAAAAAAGTATGGGAAGTTACCAGGTGCCCTGACTAAATTTCCCATATTAAGCATGAATAGCAACTTGGGTCTCACCTTATAAGAGGCCACAAGCCTCTTAGGACTAACCCATTCAACAAAGTATAAACACATTATACAATGTTTATATCATAGTTTATCAGGTCTGTTATGATACATTCTTGGGCTTGTAGATGAGGCCCATCAGTCTGATTGGTTTGCAATTCCTGGTACAGGCACCCTTGTGAAGAGGCATCCCATCTGCTGTGTACCAGATCTCAGGGATGAAGCCAGTTGATAAGCTCATGTTGAACATTTGTAGAGCTGTAGAAGCAGGTACACCAGTGCTGTTCATCGGGCAGCTTGCTATGTTATCAAGTCCCATAGATGATGTATTTATTTATTTTTAAAAGTACTTTTAACAAGTGTTCTTTTTGATGATAAGGGTTTTTAGGTCTTTAGGTATATGCGGGTTTGTATCTGGGGTGAAGCTTGCACTGAAGTTGTTTTTCAGTACAATTGTGATAGTGATTGGGTCAGAGTAGATAGTGCCATTTTAGTCCAGAACAATATTTGGTGCTGTTTCATAACTTTGTAATGTAAGCGAAGAAGTATTTGTAATTATCCTTAGCTTCCAATGCCAGACTAAGTTAATGTGAGTAGGTCTAATTGGGACAGAATAGAACAGAGAGGGTCAATGACTTCCTTAGTTTTAGAAGAGATGCCCTTGGCAATAGGCTGTGAAATGTTGAAGGGTTTCCTTACTATGGTCATTACATGATGGTCAAAGGACAAAGAGGTAACAATCCATATGCTCATATCCCTGATGGATGCTTTGTTTGGTAAGTGAGTATTTTCATTGTAGTAGAATGCAGAGTGTTTCCATTTTCCAAAATGGATGATGATGCATTTCTTGCAGTTTTGCTTTACCCTGTTACTATGTATCAGGAATTGACTTTTGTTAGTTACTTCTGGTGGGTATATGTGTCCGAAGAGGATTTAACAAATGCACTCAACTTGCAGACACCAGCAAACATTCTTAATGAGAGATAACTGTTATCAGATTGGAGGTCTAAAAAGTAGGCATCAAGCAGAAAGTGGCACAGCAAAGATTTATTTACTTATTTATTTATTTAGCATTTGTTAACTGGGAAAGTCTGACTTGAATCAAAGCCAATTTACAGTGGAGGCCCAGGGAGAAATGATCCAAATGCATGTCTTTCTAATGAGATCCCTGAAAGATACCACTGGCCACCTTTTCTATGCCTGAAGAGGCATTAAGCCCATTGGCTATTTGTTTTACCAAATAGGAATTCATGTTTAAGGCCTTCATCTTATAAGTAATTCCATCATGTGGTATGAAATCAAATGCCTAGGCCAGATCAAGGTAGGTAGAATAAATGGTGTAACAATTGTCAATCTCAAAGAAGCTAACAAGATTCAGCAGGCTGGACCTGTCCTTTTCCAAAGCCAAATTGGAGCAGGGATATCTCAATTAGCTTTTAGTTATCATGATTGAAAAAGGGTAATTGTGAGGTGATGTTCAGGGAAGAGTTAAGACAGGCACTGGGTGGCAGTGAAGAGTTACCAAATAGCTGGGTAACTACAGCAGAGCTAGTAAGAGAGATGGCTAGAAAGGTGCTTGGTGTGACATCTGGAAAGAGGAAGGAGGACAAGGAGACCTAGTGGTGGAATGAAGAAGTACAGGAGAGTATACAGAGAAAGAGGTTGGCGAAGAAGAAGTGCGTTTGTCAGAGAGATGAAGAAAGTAGACAAGAGTATAAGGAGATGAGGTGCATGGCAAAGAGAGAGGTGGTGAAGGCTAAGGATAAGGCGTATGAAGAGTTGTATAAAAGATTTTACACTAAGGAGGGAGAAAAGGACCTGTACCGATTGGTTAGACAGAGGGACCGAGCTAGTAAAGATGTGCAGCAGGTAAGGGTGATAAAGGATAATGAGGGAAACGTACTCACAAGCGAGGAGAGTGTGTTGAGCAGATGGAAAGAGTATTAGAGAGGCTGATGAATGAAGAGAATGAGAGGGAGAGAAGGTTGGATGATGTGCGGATAGTGAATCTTGAAGTGCAGTGGATTAGCAAGGAGGAAGTAAGGATAGCTATGAAGAGGATGAAAAACGGAAAGACTGTTGGTCCAGATGACATACCTGTGGAAGCATGGAGGTGTTTAGGTGAAATGGCAGTGGAGTTTTTAACTAGATTGTTTAATGAAATCTTTGAAAGTGAGTGTATGCCTGAGGAATGGAGAAAAAGTGTTTTGTTACCAATTTTTAAGAATAAGGGTGATGTGCAGAGTTGTATTAACTACAGAGGGATTAAACTGATCAGTCACAGCATGAAGTTATAGGAAAGAGTAGTGGAAGCTAGGTTAAGAAGGAAGGTGATGATTAGTGATCAGCAGTATGGTTTCATGCCAGGAAAGAGCACTACAGATGCGATGTTTGCTCTGATGGAGAAGTACAGAGAAGGTCAGAAGGAGTTGCATTGTGTCTTTGTGGATTTAGAGAAAGCATATGACAGGGTGCCTACAGAGGAGTTGTGGTATTGTATGAGGAAGTCAGAAGTGTCAGAGAAGTATGTAAGAGTGATACAGGATATTATGAGGGTAGTGTGACAGTGGTGAGGTCTGCGGTGGGAGTGATGGATGCGTTTAAGGTGGAGGTGGGATTACATCAAGGATCAGCTCTCAGCCCTTTCTTATTTAGAATGGTGATGGACAGGTTGACAGATGAGATCAGACAGGAGTTCTCGTGGACTATGATGTTTGCAGATGACATTGTGATCTGTAGTGAGAGTAGGGAACAGGTGGAGGAGACCCTGGAGAGGTGGAGATATGCTCTAGATGGAAGAGGAATGAAGGTCAGCAGGACTAAGACAGAATGTATGTGTGTGAATGAGAGGGAGGATAGAGGAATGATGAGGATGCAAGGAGTAGAGGTGGCGAAGGTGGATGAGCTTAAATACTTGGGCTCAACAGTTCAGAGTAATGGTGAGTGTGGAAGAGAGGTGAAGAAGAGAGTACAGGCAGGATGGAGTGGGTGGAGAAGAGTGTCAAGAGTGATTTGTGACAGACAAGTACCAGTAAGAGTGAAAGGGAATGTCTGCAAGAGGGTAGTGAGACCAGCTATGTTATATGGGTTGGAGACAGTGGCATTGACAAAAATGCAGGAGTCAGAGCTTGACGTGGCAGAGATGAAGATGTTAAGATTTGCACTGGGTGTGACAAGGATGGACAGGATTAGGAATAAGTATATTAGAGGGTCAGCCCAGGTTGGAAGGTTTGGAGACAAAGCCAGAGAGGCAAGATTACGTTGGTTTGGACATGAGTATATTGGGAAAAAGATGCTAAGTACGAAGGTGGCAGGTAACAGGAAAAGAGGAAGGCCTAAGATAAGGTTTATGGATGTGGTGAGAGACGACATGCAGGTGGTTGGTGTGACAGAGCAAGATGCAGAGGACAGGAAGAAATGTAAACAGTTGATCTGCTGTGGCAACCGCTGACTGGAGCAGCCCAAAAGAAGAAGAAGAAGAGTTATCATGATTAATAATGTCCATGAAGATATGCTCTACAGCTTTACAGATAACAGTCTTGAGGCTGATGAGTCTATAGTTCCTTGTGCTGTGATGCATCTGCCTTTGGGGGGGGCATAATTACAGCAGTGCGATAGGGTTCAGAGACATAATCTGTAACAAGGCATAAGTTAAATAGTTTGTGGAAGAGATCAATGTCTGATAATTGAAACTACTTATTAGGCAACCTGTTTTTTTTGGCTGGAGCCATGGAAGAAGTACCCTTTGTCTTTGAGGGTACTTTGTTCCCTTGTGATAATGTGGGCTGGGCTATACTTTTCTGATGTAACTGAAGGTCTTGCTTCTGTTGCAAGTCTTAATTCATATGATGATTTAGTAATCTTTTTAGCTGCTTTCCATTTCCTATTGAAGTTCTGATACCATTAGAATGTTGTGGGATTTGATCCCTAGCAGTTTTAAGGAAGTTTTTTTTTCCTTCTGGTATACAGTTTGTTTATATCAGAAGCCAACAGGCATGGTTTGTTTTTGAATTTACCACGTCAAAACAGGCAAAAAAAAAAACGTATTGCATCAGCCTCCAACAAAGCACCAAAGAAATCCTGAGCTTTTCAGGGCATCCTTAAAAAAGGCATTGTACCTGAGCCATAATACCATACCCCCCCATCACTAATAATAACAACTCCATTGCCAACCAGTTCAACACTCATTTCATCAAAATCAGCAAATCATTGATTGAGGACTGCCCCTATTTACCTTGGCCATTTCCCATCATGCTTGAAAACCACTTACAGGCATTTAGCCTTCACCCAATCCCTACTACTTTTATAAGAAAGTTACTTAACAAGCAAAAACCAACAATCCTGGGTGCTGACAGTCTTCTCATGATTTACTAAAAATTATTAGAAATGTATTAGATTCTCAGGCCCCACTCTGATCATCTGGCCAGTAACTGAAAACTATGCCCCTTCCACTTGGAAAAAAAATCCTTTATAATCCTTCTTCACAAAGGTGTTGTCTCTTTCAAAAATACTAGAAAAATGCATTTGTGTACAGCTCATGCGGTTCTTAACTAATGACATTCTGCTTCCAAACAAGCATTCATTGTCAACGGATTTGGTCTGAGACTGGTTTATAAGTTCATATATAAGTACTAGGCAATCAGTCTGCAGACCATTTTAATCCTAACCAAAAACCTTATTCAAAATTTCCCTTTCGCCTTAAGGAGGGCAATACAAGATAGATCAGTAGAGAATTTGAAACTACCAGTCCAATTACTAGGTTTACTTTGAAGGTGGCAAAGGAGCTACTCTGCTTGATATGGAGTAGAAATTTGTTCCAGAGATGAGGAATAAATTTGTGATATGTGTGATGCTCCTGCACTGGCCCAGTAATCAAGAAGCCGCAATCATCACCACTAGCACCAGTGAGGGACGTGCACATTGGGACAATAACAAGTACACACACAGTAAAGTACAATTTCCCTTAAGAGCACACAGAGATCACAGTCAGTCTGGGGCTGGTTTCATCCTCTCTTTTCAGATCCCCAATAAGACTCTCCACTGGCACAGCTATCGGGTTAAGATCTCAGCCGAGTGGTCAAGGCAAAACCTCCAGCACCCTCTCTGTTCAACCAGTGTTTCATGTCCCTGCCCATGTAGCTGACACACAGACACACACACACACACACACACACACACACACACACACACACACACACACACACACACACACTTTGAGATTGGATTTATATACAAACATACAGACACTCCTGGGGATGGCTGGGGCAGGTTCTCTAGCTATGCTCCTTTCTGCCCAGACTATAAGGTAGTAATCACTGCCACCAACCACCCTTACTTATCAGCCACTATAAGGCCCTTCCCAAGAGTGACCAGTCCTACTGTGTAATTTTACTATTATCCAAATGGTAAGTGTGACCAAGGCTTTTTAGAAGTGGCCTCTACAGTGTCATCAAATACATATGCAAGTACCCTAAGAGCTTAAATATCTCTAAACAAACCAGCCACAATTAAAAGGTTTACATATATTTAATGATAAATAATCAAAGAACAAGGCCACGCTCAATAACTTAGCACAGTGACAACAGAGTTCAGAATCACAGGAAATATTTTAAAACAACATTGCAGGACAGTTTCACATAAATACAGAAAAGACTTTGACTAATCTTACTATATTCCTATCTCTAAGAGACATACTATGATCTAAGTCTTTCTTGCAGAGCAAGGCAAATGCAAGTGCGGAATGGATGTTTCTAGGTCCAAAGACAAGATACAAAATGCACAGACTCACTCTCTGAGATAGTTGTTAAATTACTGTCAGATATTACTGCTGGGTTATCTCAGATTACATCATTCTTTGTCATCTCTGCCTTCAGTTCCCAGGCTAACAGAAACTTAAAATTTAGCACCTCTGTGTCAAAAATACTTATCTATCAGAAGTTTGCCTGGAACTGGAAGTTGTAAAACAGTTAAACACTTTTACTTTTGAAACCTGTAATTATTTATGTTTCCAGACAATATAAAGAACTTCTAGCTGTAGACATTCTGTCTCCTAGCTGAGAAAAACACCATCGTAAAAAAATCACTCATTTTCTTAGAGTTTGCAAGTTAACTGTTCTTTTCCAGTAAGGTACACTGTGGTTACATTCTTGAATCTCAGTACATAACATACAGTTCAACACACACTTCTGCACCAGTAGTTTCATATACACATAACATATTGTTCTCTCACATTTAGGTTCATAGGTTTATAGGTAGGTACTAGGCTATTGGCCCTAGGGCATAATTAAGCCTAGCCAAAACTTTTGTGCTATCACCTCCCTCCCAAGTGGTTCAGTTACCTGCGCCCCTGTTGAGCAAGGCCACAGAAGTGATTCCTGGGGTGAATTTTCTGTTTCTCATCCACTCATCAAGATTTCTCTTGAAGAGTGCCAATGAGGAGCTCTGCCTCACATATATGGGAAACTTATTCCAGAGCAAGGGGAGTCTCTGGGACCCGATTCTGTCCCTCCAACATGTCTTGTTTATTGATGATGTCAGGTTTATGTTTCTTGAGCGTGTAGCTCTGGTGGATTGGGTTTTCCTTAGGTGGAGCATTTCTAGCAATTCGGGGTGTGACATAGCCTTGTATGTCAGGCAGAGATCCCCTCTGAGTAGCCGGTACGCGACCGAGTACAGTCTGAGTTTTTTAGCCTCATGGCATAGGGCTTCTGTTTAAGGCCCGTTATCCTCTTTGTGAGGTACTTTTGAGGCCTCTCCAGTTGTTGCAGATGTCTCGTTAGGTACATCCCGAATGGGGCATTATATTCAATAATGGGTCTAATGAGTGATGAGTAAAGGGGGACAATAACTTCCTTATTCCTAGATGCAAACCCCTTTGTGATAAGGTGGGTTATGTAGAAGGATTTTCTAACCACTTTAGCAATATGGTTGTTGAAGGAGAGGTTACTATCTACCTGAGTCCCTAGGTCTCTTATCTCACTCTCTGTGATAAGTGGGCTGCCACCTATGTTGTATATCATAGGTACTTGTTTTTTCCCAAAGGGGATAACAATACACGTTTTGGCATTTAATTTGAGGCCATGATTTTGGCACCATGTATCTGTATCTGTAAGACCCTTTTGAAGGATGTCTACATCAGTAGGAGTCTCAATTATGGCACCCAGTTTGCAGTCGCCTGCAAACTTTGTTAGCCATAGTCCCTCCGTGTTTGTTTGTACCTCAGAGAAATAGATACCAAACAGGAGTGGTCCCAAGACTGAGCCCTGTGATACACCACTTGTCACAGGTTTGGAGTCTGATCTAGTGTTTCCTATTCTCACTGAATGGGTTCTATCCCTGAGCCAGTTTGCAACCCATCTTGTAGCGTAGGGGTTTATATTTAGGTTGGTGAGTTTGTCTATAATTCCCAAGTGGGGAATGGTATCAAAGGCCTTTGCAAGATCAAGGTATGCTGTGTGAACCACCTTTCCCTCATATATTGCTTTAGTGACCATTTCGAAGAAGTCAACCACATTTAGGAGACATGACCTTCCTTCACGAACCCAAACTGGGTGGGGTCCAGGGTTTGTAGGTTCCCAATGTCATTGTTTATGAGTTCCATGATGATGCACTCCATGGCCTTGCAGACGAGACTCGACAGGCTGATGGGGCGGTAATTCCTGGGGTCAGTGGTTGCACCTCCTTTGTGGAGTGGGATGACTGTTGCCATGCACCACTCTGTGTGCACATAGCCTGAGGTAAGGCTGTGGTTAAACATGGCATTAAGGTGAGGGGTTAATCCATTTTGGAGCTCATGTAGCACGCAGCCTGGGATGCTGCCTGGTCCCATGGATGCTGTGTTTCTTGCCTTGGAGAGTGCTGTTTTCACCTGGGTGTCTGTGACTTTAGGGGCAGCACAATCTTTTGGTATGGACATGAGCCCTTTGGGGGGAGAGGGTGGGGTGAAGTTTGCACTGAAACTATCTGCCAATATATTGGCGATATCAGCTGGTTCCATGAATTTTGTAAGACAAACCTATGGATTATATTAATATTCACAAATGACATATGATTATTTACAAAATTCCAGTTAGCTGGGCTGGCAGCCTCACAATATGAATCTATAATGCCAAGATGACTTATTTACTGTCGATGGTGAAGTTAATGGAATTATGTTATAGTCTAGCAAAGCCTTATTTTGTGGTTGTACAAACATGAAGTTAGAGCAGTCTTTCTCATTTAGCTTTATTATGCTGACATTCTAAAAACCTTTTGAGAAAGGAGAGCTTCTATGTTATTTGAATATTTAAAACAGTACAGTCGCCAGCATTTTTAGAAATTGCTTGCCTATTCTGCATTGGTGTAAGTGTAGTATGAGATACCTTTTGAATGTCTGATTTTTTTCAGAATGTCCTTGATTTTCCACATATGTTTATTATCTGGCCCATTGTACATATTAATATTTACATGTGTACTCTCAGATATGAATTGTATGTTTATGTGTGTGTGTATATATCCATCCATCCATCCACATTTTTACACATTGGGTTGGGGTGTTACTTCAACAGTGACAATCATCTCACTCCAAGGTTTACACTGCCAGGTGGCTACCCTGACGTAGCAGTTCTTCAACACCACACATTCGTACATCTGTGGCCAATTCCGAGTGTCAAATCCACCTACTGCATGTCTTTGGAATGTTGAAGGAAACTGGAACACCCGGAGGAAGTCCATGCAAATACAGGAAGGACATACATACTCCACACAGACAGCACCCCAACCAAGAATCAAACCAGGGAACCTCTTGTTGTGAGGTGACAATGCTTTCCACTTTGCAACTG
>NC_056726.1:1432356552-1432384052 GCF_019279795.1 Protopterus annectens
GTGGTGACAGAGGGATGAAGCATGAGATGAACTGTCAGCTAGGAGATTGTCTATTTTCTGTGATTGAATATGGCGGGTGGCATCCACAAACACCTCTGCACTTAATTGTGTTTTCTTCTTAACATTTCACACTTATTTAAATAAATTATGATTGGCAACACCTTCACATATAACCTTGGTTATGCATCACATGTCATACACTGTTACTATTCAGAGTCATACAACTGTACCAATGTTACATAATTACATCAATTGCACAACATATGCCTATATGTCTTTCATGAGAAAACTGTGTTTGAGTGGCCTGATGCCATATAAGAACACATTACAATGAGTTGATTGTGGCTCATGCAGAACATTTACTGACACAAATGCTAATACAGTCTATATCACATAGTTGAACTGCAATAAGTTCGACTATGTAAATGTCGAACCCGGAAGTTCGAAATGCAATAATGGTGAACACACAAAACATGTACCGGTACAAAACTAAAAAACACACGTACACTTCAAACTGTTCCTAATGTGGGGGCTTCACCCCCCACACCCCCCCTACTTAAATATACCAAGTCCGCGATCGCACCACAGTGGAGGAAATAGCAAAGTCACGGAAATGGCCCACCAAATTTTTTCCCAGGAAAAATAATTGGTGTTCTGCAGCTTCTCTATTTTGACATTTCGAACTTCCCAGTTTGATGTTATGGCATTCGGACAGTTGTGCATTCAAACTACTAATATAGTCCCATGCTAATACTCATGCAGTGGTGCTGCTGACCACCTCAATAATCTTTGGGAATATAAATGCAATTGCACATACAATGAATTCCACAAGGTTGCAATTTATATTTTTGTGTATATCACAGCATTAGAACATGTGGATGAAACAAGGCTTATGTGTCCATGTAATCAGCATGAATTTATACTGATGTATGACACAGAGCATTTAATGATGATAGGCATACACATGCACATATGGGCTATACTGCAAGTGAAGATCTGATGGCTGACTGAGAACTGGGCACAATGTTGATCTGCTCCACTACAAAACCATGTCTTAATAAGCCAATAATATACATAGTTACAGCCTTTGTTAGTTTTCTGGAGGCACATTACTACAGCTGTTACAGAAGGAAATTGTAATGAAATGGCAACAGTGGCATACATTACCTCACATCACAGATTGTAATGCACTCTTTTAGGCATGCCATACATACACACCTCAACATAGCGCATTTTAATGACAGCAATGCTGACATTTGAAATGTTCATAGGGTCATAGGTCATGACTAAGCTAATGGCGAACATCACATAAAATCCTAGACATTATTATAAAATTTAACGGAAACTCCCTATACCTGTCTGATGGAAGGTAATAAGGCTATGTGTGTATGTGTGTGTTTCCTTGATTGCATTACATAGTTCCTCTTTCCATATGTGATATATGTACCACCCCATGACAGAATTACCAATCACACATCCAGTAGTCTTGAGATGGCTTGCAGAGGCTTGAGGAAGGACTCTGCTTCATGATGCATACATGCTTCTTTGACATAAAAACATCATCCACTCCTCTGCAGGAACAGTGTCATGTGGCTAGAGGAAAAAAGAGATGGTAGATGCATGGGTCCATGTTAAAAGATCTCCTAAGTGGTAGTGAAATGAAAAGTGATTCAAAAGATCATAGAATGGCCCATAATGTAGCACTAACCACACACACACACACACACACACACACACACACACACACACACACACACACACACACACACACACACATGCACACATGCACACACACACACGCACACTCACACTCACACACATACTCACTCACACACACACACACACACACACACACACACACACACACACACACACACACACACACACACACACACACACACACACACACACACACACACACAGCAGTAAACTGGGTCTGATTTAAAACATTATACCAGTGTAGGTATATTAGCTGAATTCCATACAGTGTATTAGTACACCATCACATATGTCTGACTTTAAGCCCTGTCCCTTTGTACTTTATGGAGTATGATAGCATAACTTTATGCTGAGAAGAACATATAGGGATGAGAGTCTGACATGGATGTGGAGTTGCAGCCCAATGTGAAATTGCCTCAGAAATATTATTTGAATGGATACACACTGAAATTGCCTGCTGTTAGATTAGAACCCTTATATATCTAGTTACAGAAGCTGGATACCACGCTTAGTCTTACCATCACAGCAAAAATTTGACTTGAATAATGTCAGAGTGCACATTTTACTGGATGACATCATCAGTGTATATTACAAAAAGATAATCAAAAGAGTGTCTGACATAGCTGTGGAATCACATGCTGTTCTAAAATTGTCACATACTGATTTTTGAATAAGCACACAGTTGACTGCAGTAAGACTAGAACAACTATCTAACAGAACACAGTACTTAATGCAAGTGCATCAGCAGAAGTCTGTTTTTATAGTGTCAGCAACACTTTATAGATGATGGCATCAGCAGTGTCTGCTGAGAAGATGATAGTGGTAGTCGTATCCCAGATGCTGTTCTAAAATGGTCTCTTTAATTTAAAGTAACTGAACACAAATCCACACACCAGTTGACTACGTGAGACTAGAGCCCCTGTCTAACTATATACCAAACACAAAACTTAATGCAAGAGCAACAGTATAAGTCTGGCATTTATAGTGTTAGACAACACTTTATAGCTGGTGTCTGCTGAGAATAAGATTGTAGTAGAAGTGTCTCACATATTGTTCCAAAATAGTCTTGTGAATTTGAACTAAATGAACACAAAAACACACATCAGTTGACCTCAGTGAGACTGGAACCCCAACTTTATCTACAGGTACAGTACTTAATGCAAGCACCACAGTATAAGTCTGGCTTTTATGGTGTCAGGCAGCTCTTTATAGTTGATGATATCAGCAGTGTATGTTTGTGAAAATGTGTTGGGAAACCTGTATGAAAGGGATATGTAGGCATGTATGACTGTCAAAATATTTGTTTTCCATGGAATTGGATTGCTGACATTAGAATAAGACTCATGCTGTTCTGATTACACCCCCCAGTTGACTATAGTGAGGTTAGAACCCATACATAACTAGCTATACCAGCTAGAGAACTTGGTACTTAACACAAGCACCATGGCACAAATCTGACTATTATACTACTGCTGGACAATTTATAGTGGGTGACATCCTCACTGGATGTTTGCTAGAAGATGTTGAAAGGTCTATATTAAATTGCTGGGAAGCAAGGTACAACTGTCAAAATTATTTGTTCTCTGTGGGACTGGATTGCTGACAGTAGGATACACACTTATGCTCTTCTGAGTACACACACACACACACACACACACACACACACACACACACACACACACACACACACACACACACACACACCAGTTGACTGCAGTAAATTCAGAACTCCTACCTAATTATACCAGCTAAAGAACTCAGTACTTAATGCAAGTGCCACAGCACAAGCCTGATTTTTATGTTGCTGGACAATTTATAGTGGATGACTTCCTCATTGGATGTCTGTGAAAAGATGATGGGCGGCCTGTATGAAATCTATGGGCAGGCATGTACGACTAAGATATTAGTTCTGCATGTGACTGGATTGATGAGAATAGGATACAGACTAATGTCCCTCTGTGCACACAGACTTGTATATACATAGAGACAGATGTGTAATTTCAGTGCTGGGGTAATTTAACACACATATAAGCATTTGTTCCCATCTTCAAAATGCAGTAGCTAATGTTTGCAACACTCCTGAAGTATTTTTTGCCTTGTCGTTGTGGTCTTTATATATATGATGCCATCATCATTTTATGATGCAGGCAACATATCCTTTTATGAGAGTGGAGTGCAAAGTGTGGATTTTGAATTTCATGATGTGTTTTCAATGTGCAGGTTACTAGATGCAAAAGGCAGTCAGGAATACATGTAGTAGAACTGAGACACATGCAGTTGTTTTTTCAGTATGTTGTGCACATTATGCAACTGAGTATGTACAGTGTCTATTTGTGAAGAATTGCTGTCCACATTCATACATATATAAGACAGTCTGAATAGCTATTGTCAGTATAAAGGTTTAGAAGATGAAACAATGCAGTTGCGCGATTTAGTCCTGTGGTGAAGTTGACATTTGGGAAATACTACTGATATACATGTTTTCAAGTGCATGGATGCAGAGCACACATTACTCATTGAAAATATGTGTTCAGTCAGAAAAGTGTAATACATGGATTTTAATAGGATTAAGCCTAAATGGGCAATAAACATATGCAATACATGCTAATCAGCTCTTTCCATAGCACTCCGCTGAGCAGCTGATTTGCACAATCAATGGCAAAGTGTATGCATGCAAGATACACATTTAGTGACTACTAATTGAGAAGTACTTATCCATATTGGCTATGGTAGAAATAGTTAACAGGCACTATGGTGTTCATAATGTAGTTTATATTGCAAGTATTGTGTCCTGCATTTATGAAATTAAAAACTATTTGTACAGCTGTCCTCATTTGCACAGACTTAAGTGATGGACAAATGCGGTGGCTTGATTTATTGAGAAAATACTATCACCTCTATTGGATCACTTCTATGCAAACACACTAAGAGTCAGCAATTTGGACAGTGCTAAGAATTATAAAATTCTCTGTTGCCTAGCTCTCTCTGTGGCAGCAGGTGTAACAGCAGTGAGCTCTTATTTTGAGAACAGATGATGCAGGGTTTGAATCCAGCTTAATTTAAATTTTTTAACACATGTATTCATGATGTAATTAAAATTACATGTGATAATTGTTGCAAATGTGAGAGAGAATGACTGCAGTGAAGTACTGTATAAAAGGAACAGTACTCAAGTGATTTATGTCCACAGTATATATAAGAATTTGAATATTTATGCATTCATCAGTCTAAATTAATATTATAGGAAATATTTAAAATTAGTGCCTTTATTCTGTTTTAAACGTGTTTCCTTAGAGCAGTGGTTTTAAGTAGCAGTGCTTGGAGGTAACCCCACCATGTCATAAGACAAGAAGAGCCATTCACTGTTGCTCGGTATTGGTGTGTGATGTCAAGCTTCTGCACATGCAGAAGACAAAAAGTGAAGGTCTTCATTAGGGATCTATTATTTATGTGTGTGGAGTGAGATTCTATTTTCTGACCAGATTAAAGGTGTGAAAATGGAGTAGATAGGAAGGTGGTAAATGGGGGGACAGCAGGGGGAGAAAAAAGGGGAAGCAATATAGGAGTGTACAGAAGGGAATTAAAAAAGAGCCATAGCCATCCACTTCTTCAGTACTGTAAAATTAACATGGATAGAATATTGATTGAATTTGGATTGTCACCTCAACAAAGATGAGTGACTAAAATTTAGTAATGTTGTATAGCCAATTAGACTGAATCAAGTGTATTGAGAAGATGTGTAAAGTGGAGAGCTGTATATGGGATGATTGTTTGTGGACAGGTGCCCATTTTTGTGTTTTTACTTCAGTAAGAGAAGAATGTTGGGTAAGGAACGTATGTCAGGACCAGGTAAGTATGGTAGGTGAGGAAGCAGATGCAAACAAAGAGGACAAACAAGACAAGAGACAGGAATGGTGAGGGACACAACATGTTGGGGAACAACATGACCAGGGATAGGGAGGGGGTATTGGATGCCCATGCCCATCAAACATGGGGATAGTGAGAATTAGTCCTTACCTCAGAACTGTCATCACTATTCCCCTGTTCAGTTGCTGTTGGCGTGCTTGACATTTTCTTTTGGCCAGAATTTTGTAGAGCATCTTTTCTATCCTGCTGAGGCATGCACCATGCCTAGCATCTCATGGTGGGTGACAAAATCACCACCATCTCCAATACTTGTGGGGAATACCACTGCACCAGCTGCTGGGGTAGGGTAATGCTACCTGTTGTAGATGCCCCAGGTAGTACATGGGCTTTAGAGGCAATAGTGCCAGGTTGGATCCCAGATGTGCCGGACGTCAGTGCAGCAGTCATTGGAGGTGTGGCAGGCTGAGCTGCACTAGTTGGCCTACCTCCATGTGCTGCAAATCATTTTGTGTGTTGTCAGAAGTTGATGACATCAAAATGTTGTGACCACACATATAAAAATAAAAAATAGAGAGATAAAGGGTGGGGTAAGAGAAAAAAAAAGATAATCAGTGCCATCATATGTGACATACAACAAGTTACTACAATATAAATAATAATTTTACTTTTACATTAAGTATTCTTTCTAACAACTACAAACTATGACTGATGATTGTTCCAATAAATCCTTAAAATAGGCAAAAATTGCATATATGCTTGCTCAAAAATAATGCAGATTAAATTAACAGCATGGCATGTGTGCCAATTATGCTGAAATTATTATGTAATATTTTTTTAATTATTTTTTAATATATTTGTTACCTGTGGGATTAGAAGGCACAACATCCGAACACACTTTTATAATTGACGTCTGCAGTTGGCTTGAGCTACAGACAAACATGCATGCTTGATTTTACAGTTAAGATATACATGTTTAATTTACTAATAATGTGTACAAGAGCAATACTTTAAATAAAATTATGTTGGACTGCATTCATACCCCGTGTCTGTCTTAAATCTTTCTAAATGCTCAGCATGGGCATATGTGCTCTCTGCAATCTCCTGGGTGGAGGGGAGAAAAAGAGAAGAACATTATATATACAAATCTTGGCTGTATGCAGCATTCTGTATATTTTACAGTATCTTTATCTGTATACTTACACAACTGTGGGATGTCAGCAATCCTAAACTCATCCAGCCACTGGTTCAGTTGTTCCTGATTGCACCTTTTCAGGTCATTATAGTGGTGCCTGCATTGCATTTCAGTGTGTTGAATGCCAGTCTCACTGAAGACAGCCTTGGCCAGACTATTCCAAGCCTATGATTTGTACTGACACCCAGTATAGTCTCATGCAACAGCCTACAGCTGTGACACTTTACAAGGAGTCTAATAAGTATTTTGGGCTCCTCTACACACCATCTTTGAGCCCTGTATTAGGCACCTTCTCCTCCAGCTCCTGCTATGTCCATACAAGTCAAGCAGCAACAGTTAGAGTTTTTTCCCAGCAAATCATGTTATCGCATTTTACAGCTACTGTAATATCCTGAACAACCATGCCAACTGCATTTTCTTGATGTTAAGCAGAGAGCAAGAATGCCAAACAAAGAGGAAGGCAGTATATGAAATAGGAAGGGTAATGTGACAGCTGACATTAGTTTTTGGGTTGGTTGCTGCTATACCTGTTAGTTGCTTAAACTTTGTAGACATGCGTTGGGTGTATAAATGTTATAACTTGACACATTTTTTGTGTGGCTTTACACATTGATAAAATAATTTGTACAATGTGGGATTCAGACCTATGTAAAGTAGACAATATATATTTTTCACATTGGTGTCTTTTCATCCTTGCCATAGAAGAAGGGCTTATCAGAACTGCTCATTAATTCTATAAACACATGGCAGAGAGAGGGGTCAACCATGTATGTGTATGAGCTGACAAGTTCCTGCCTTATAAATTCATGTGTATATGATTATCATTGAAGTATGAAGTCCAATGCCAGAAAAGACTATTTGATTTACAGAAACATAATAGTCAGTATAGCCTCAGTCACACATATAATTCATATGAGCTCCAGTGATATATATAGTTATTATTTATAATTATGTTTAGATTGTTTCTTATTTTCTAAAATTAAGTGGGCATCCATTAATAAAACTGGGAGTGCACTAGACTGGAATCCTGGTTCACATGTATTGTAATAATTAACTTATACCAGTTACATGAGGCAAGGTTGAGCTACAACTGTATTTTTTGGAGTCATTACTGTGCAGAGTACTCATTGCAAATGAGGCCTCATTTGCCGGACCTGCTTATTAGTTCTACATATACATTAAAACGTTGAGGTTTAGTCATGTATGTGTGCGACATGAAAGTTCAGAAAATAAAAGTTTAATTGTAAACCATAATTGTACTGATGCTCCCAGTTAAACATTTAATAAATATCTGATATCCTGTATATGCTCAATCCCCCTGCTATAGATAGTTATTTCTATGTGCAATTATTTTTCTAATGCTAATTTTTATATAAAGTAAACTGGAACAGCAGTAATAATACTTTGGACTTGCTGTATTAGAACCTAGGATCACCTGTATTATATCCCTTAACTTACACCTGCTGCCAGAAGAACAATTAAGCAGCAGCTGTATATTTTCACATTCATTACTATGTTTCTGTGCTGACCGCTGCTCAACATCAATTAGTATGTTTGCATGGTTGCAAACCACACATGACAGAATGGGTTTGCTATTATTTGCATGAACAACAGTCTGTTGGCACATATGCTGCCGAAAATCAGATTGTCATTCACAAAATGTGAAGTGTATGGGATAGTCTAACACACTTATGAGAATGCAGTAGTGCATTTGCATAAGTGTGTTTAACAAACTGTACTGAGATCGCGGTACAGTGCTGATTGAAAATTCATCCATATCCTCACTGTACTGTGATCTCGGCGATGGAATATATTATTAGCAGGGGGATGCAGGAGGGCTTGCTCTCCTGCAAAAATGTAATATGTCATATAGGAGTTTGATTTACATCAGCTCCTATATGGATATCACATGATGTTTTCGATGACAATGTTGATTCAAATGAGTTGATCATTTGGGTCGACATTGTGACATGGTCGAGATTCCGGTTTTGATGGTTTACTTCAACATTCTGAATGGAAATTATTTAGCTTTTCACAATATTGATTGTAAACCGATAGAATGTATCTGTTTTGAAATTGACAAGTGCCTGCTTGTCTGCAGGTGTTCTAGACCTGCAGGTGTTGTAGAAGCTTGCTGATAATCACGCAAAGCCAGTTAGTGTCTTTGCTAGATCAGCAGCAAAAGATACAACAATGTATCTTTTTTGAAACTGACAATGTCTGCTTGTTGTCTGGGCCATTACACCATGCTTGTGTGGAGGTGAGAAATGTGCAAACAAGATTAGCAAAGCTCAACATGGATTATTATTGTAAAAAGGATTTGTTAGTTTTCATAACTAAAAGACAAATGTGGAAACTTGAACCTTGATCTAGATATACTATGTGCTGTGTGCTTCATCATGTTTAACAGATGTACTACACACACACTTGAGTCAAGACTTTAATTTATGCTATCTTTATCACAGATACGACTTTGATAACTTTTAAATTATTTCACCGTTTTACATTAATTGCACTAAGCCATGCATTGGACCAATACTAATTATTAAAAAAACAAATAAAAAACATAAAAAGTGAAATAGAAACAATATTATAAATACTTTTCAACACACCTTACAGATTTTTATACAAATTTGGATTCGAAGTGTCAGACTAGTGAAACTACAAAACACACTGTGGGTGTTTTGTATGTCTTTGCCACAGAAACAATGTGTAGCTGGAATGCAAATTATTGCAAATACATGCAAGTCCCATTTCCTGCGCAACATTAGGAAAACATATACACTTGTACACTCTCATTTGTTTGTATGTGTATTGCTTACATATTTAGTGCAATGAGTGATCATACAAGCAGTTATGACTATTGTTTGCATCAATCCAGGTCTGTCTTCTTTTTGTATTGTGTTCATTCTTCCTGTATTTGTGCTGTATTTTCAGACACACAGTCCACAAGGGATTTTGCATCACTGTCATTAAAACATATGGTAAAATTACATGACAGTAAAATACAGTTTTCAGCAAAGGCATGAGAGTTTGGCTATTAGTGAACTAAAATGAGAAATGTGTGTTGTTTATTTCCATTTAATATCTTGTTACAGTTACTTCTACACTTTGTATGTGTATCCTGGGTGACACACCCTTTGCATGTTAGGTAGTCTGAATTGCTGTTGTGTCTTCCTTCTGCACCAATCATTAACAGTTGCAATCCATTAGCACCTAACATTATGTTATTGCCTACATTATGTTTACACTTGCTACACAAAGTCAAAAGTGTGGCACTCAGCAATTCTAATGAGTTCACACCTCATGTGCATCTTCACTGTGCTCACAGGCCTGAATCTACACTACAAAAAGGTAACCGGATAACTAGGGAACCTGAAGGTGAGAAGAGTTGTGCATGTGAACAACATAGAAGATTGTTTTAATTTGGATTTATCTGCATGGAATACTTTTACTGCCCTAGGTACAGTGCTGCCTTTGACAGGGCCATGTGCAGATAACTGCAATGCCAACTATTATGCATGTCAGTGACACCCACTGCTCTGCCACTGACATACCTGGAAGTCGCAGTGCTATGTGGAATATACTACACATATTAGTGACATCTTGAAGGATGTGTAGTAGAGGTGACAAGGCTTTTGTGAATATAAGTGCTGTATGGTACTGTTGCCAGTGGTTATTCTCAATAATCCTTTTTCTTATGTTTGCTTTTACAAATAATGGACATGCCTGCACAGTTGAATGCACACTGTATGCACACCCATAACTCCCAACCTCTGACAGCAAGATGTCTGGACAAGGGCAGAAAGAAAAGTGGAACAAAGGCACAATGATAGGCATGTGCTGTAAATATTGGCATTACATACTGAGAAAGTTGGTGGGGTGAGGGGTTTGCAGTAGTGAGAATTGGATGAAGGTTATGTATTCGGAAACAGTAATGTCTATATTATTTTGTAACATCACACTTCAATTATATGTAACTAACTTGCCATAAAAACACAAGTTTATATAAAAAGGATGAAACCTCTAGCCAAACAGCTGGACAACCTGCAAAAAAATGTACAGGTCAGAGGTATGCGCACACAAGGATATGACATCTCAGATTAGAAAGATACCACACAAGCAGGAAATCCCCAGCCAGTATATCACCAGGTTGTTGGACTGTTCACACAGCTGTGTGTCATTACTACACTGGCTGTAGCCACACCTCACAAATGGCCTTGTTGGGCAATAATTTACATAGCTGCCCTCATAACATTGGTCTATGCATCATACAACTACTATTCCTCTGGTAAAGCAATGTGATGATCTGAGGCTTTCTGGCACTAGGTAATGACATAATACATTGCAGTTTCAGACTACAGATATATCAGAAAAATGTCTGCTAAACAAAACAAGTACACTGAAGAAAGTCCTGTGTACACCTGAGAGGTCTAGCTGTAGCACACAAAACCCTGGACTGGAGTACACCTATCTCTGGAATGGAGTCCCACCCTAACTATAAAAGGTCACACTGGGCATGCTCCTACACTTGGAGAATCACAGGACATGTTCAAACCTACATCGGAATATATGACTGTATTGTATATATATGTCCATGCATACAGACAGCTACGTACACCTCAACTGCCCCCCCACACACACCAGACAGGATTACCCTCAGATAGCTGTAGGTGACCCATGTGTGATATATCTGCATCTGTTGTGTGAGATACACACACATATATGAGGAACAGATAACAACATATGTCAACTATATACACACACATAGATGTGGGGAACTGAGAGACAGACAGTGATACAGAGAGAGACTCAGGGGGACACAGATATTGTGAGTCACACACACAGATACAGTGAATGGCATACAGTGAAGTCCTGATGTGGACAGTGGCATACCAGTTGTAAACAATCACATGTGCCAGTATAAAAGGTGAGCCCCATTGTGTAACGGCACTGAGGATGAGTTTATAATATTAAGTCAAATGCCTGTGTGTGTGTGTGTGTGTGTGTGTGTGTGTGTGTGTGTGTGTGTGTGTGTGTGTGTAAATCTACAGTAAAAATCACTAGCTAGACAGGGGTTTTAATCTAAGATCTGGCAAGTGAGTGTATGTGAATGTTTGTAAGAAGTATTTTGATAAGTCTCCCACCCACTGCACTAGTTTATCACTTCTGCTGATGTTATTCTCCTTATCAGCACCTTTGGCCAGGTGTCAGCCCAGTAAGCTCTGTAGTGTGCGTGATTGTGTAACATGATAATACAAATCACTAGCTAGACATGGGTTCTAGTCTCAGATCTGGCAAATGAGTGTGTGTGTATGTTTGTAAGGAAATGTATTTTGATAAGTCTCTCACCCACTAGCCTACTTTATCACTCCTGCTGTCATTTCCCTTATCAGCACCTTTGGCCAGTTGCCAGCCCAATCAGCTGTATACTGTGTGTGATAACTGCATAACACAATAGTACAAACCATTAGCTGAACAGTGGTTCTAATCTCAGATCTAGCAAATGAGTGTATGTGCTTATGTTTGTAAGGAAAATTATTTTAATAAGTCTCCCACCCACTGCCCTACTTTATCACTCCTGCTGATGTCATTCCCCTTATCAGCACCTTTGGCCAGTTATCAATCCAATAAGCTCTGTAGCATGTGTTATAACTGTGTAACACTGTAGTACAAATAACTAAATAAGCAGAGGTTCTACTCTCAGATCTGGCAAATGTGTGTGTGGCTATCTAAGTGTGGGTGAAAGTTTGTAGATTTGTAGGAAGAAGTATTTTGATACGTTTCCCACCCATTGGCATACTTTATCAGTCCTGCTAAGGTCATTCCCCTTATCAGCATCTTTGGCCAATTGTCAGTCCAATAAGCTCTGTAGCATGTGTGATAACTGTGTAACACTGTAGTATAAATGCCTAGATAGGCAGTGGTTCATCTCTCAGATCTGGCAGATGTGTGTGTGGGTGTCTAAGTCTGTGTATGTCTGAAGGAAGAAGTATTTTGATAAGTTGCCCACCCACTGTCCTATTGTATCAGTCATGCTGATGTCACTCCCCTTATAGGTTCATAGGAGTGTACTAGGCTAATGATTCTGGAGCCGTTACAATTCTAACCCATAGAGGTGCCCTGCTATTGTGCCACCTGATGTTAGTTCCCAGTGACCCTATCAAGTAGAGCCACTGGAGTGATCCCTGGGGTGAAATTTCTATTACCCATCCACTCATCAACATCTCTCTGGTACAGGGTCATCTAGGTGCTTTGCTTGACATGTGTGGGAAGTCTATTCCAGGACATGTGCAGTCTCTGTGTGAGGAACCTGTACCTCCAGCATTTTGTGTTGATTGTGGTAATGAGGTTGAGGTCCCTGTGTGGTACAGAGAGATTGGGATGTCTTTAGCTGTAGCATTTGTAAAAGAGCTGGGTCAGACATGGCTTTGGAAATCAAGCAGAGATCGCCTCTAAGTAGGTGATATGAGACAGAGAATAACTGGAGCCTTTTGAGTTTGTCTGTGAAGGACATGTGTTTAATGCCTAGGACCCTCATTGTGAGGTACTTCTGTGGCCTCATCAGCTGTTGCAGGCATCTAGTGAGGCACATGCCAAATGGGCCATTATACTTGATGATTGATCTTATGAGGGAAGAGTACACAAAGAAGATGATCTCCTTCTTCCTGAATTCAAATCCCTTGGTAATGAAATGTGCCACATAGAAGGATTTACTGACCACAGTGGCAATGTGGTGGTTTAAGGAGAGGTTGCTGTCAACCTGTGTCCCCAGATCTCTTATAATACCTACAGTGTTCAGTGGGCTCCCATCAATTTGGTGCTTAGTGGGAAATGAGATTTTACCAAATGGGCTGATGATGCATTTTGTGGAGTTAGGCTTCAGACCATGGTTTCCACACCAGTCAGTGGTCTCAGTGAGGCCTTTCTGTAAGATGTCTGCATCACTTGTGGAGATAATGATGGCTCCCAGCTTGCAGTTGTCTGTGAACTTTGTCAGCCAGAGATCCTTTGTGATGGCCTGGACTCCTGAGAAGTATATGTTGAACAAGAGAGTACCCAGGACTGATCCCTGTGGGACTCCACTCATGACTGGCTGGCAGTTTGACTTGGAGCTCACTACTTTCACACTGTGTGTTCTATCTGTGAGCCAATTTGCAAGCACCCTAGTGATGTAGGGGTTGATGCCTAGTTTGATGGGTTCATCCATAATTCCTGACTGAGGAATTGTATCAAGAGCCTTGGCCAGATTGATGTAGGCTGTATGCAATGCCTTACTATCATACACAGCTCTGGTGGCTGACTCAAAGAAGTCATCCAGGTTGAGCAAGCATGATCTCCCTTTCACAAAGCCAAACTGTGTGGGGTCCAGAGTTATGAGATTACCTATATGTCGATCAGGTCCCTGATGATGCACTCCATAGCAGTACACATCAGACTCATCAGGCTACTGGACTGATAATTCCCAGGGTCTGTAGTTGCCACACCTTTATGGAGAGAGATGACTGTAGCAGTGTGCCATTTGAGAAGGAAAAAGCCTGAGGTCAGGCTGTGACTGAACAGGGCACACAGATGTGGTGCCAGGTATCATTGTGGTTCATGTAGAACACAGCCAGGGATAATTTGGGATCTCATGGAAGCTGTATTCTTGCCCATGGACAATGCATATGTAACATGGGCAACAGTAATCCTGAGTGCCTGGCATTTTTTTGGCATTTTGATTGTTCCCCTCAGGGAGGAGAGTGGGGTAAAGCTGGCACTGAATGTGTTGTCAAGAATGTTGGCAATATCAGTTGGTTCAGTATAGGAGGTAGCATTGTGCAGTAACTCAGAGCACTGTTGGTTATTGGCATGGAGGTTCTTGATATCACTAACAAAGAATGTGTGATTGTTGTCAGTGTCTGCTGCAATTCTGCCATCATAGGCAGCTTTAGATGATTTCATGAAGGATCCTAAGTTTTTGTTGAGGCTAATAAGGGAGTTTCACTACTCTTGGGACTCCATCTTTTTCTGCAACAGTTTCTTCTTTCTGTTATACAGGTTATTAATGGCAGGGAACCACCATATTGGTCTCCAGTGTTTGGAAGAGAGTGTCATAGTTCTGTTGGGTTTGGCTAGTTCTATGCATTGATGTACATGTTTGTACAGTGCATTAGTGTATGATTCTACAGTCATGTAGGTATTTTCCATTGGCATGGGTGCTGTGAAGTTAGCCACCTCTGTTCTTATAAGTCCAAAGTCAGCTTTGGAAACATTTTTCAAGGTGGTTACCTTTGCAGAGGGTGTGTGGGTGAGATGTGGATTTCCATGGTGATTACTCTACGTAGGATCTGACCAGGTAGCGACTGACTACTGTTTTCAAGCAACGGTCCCATATGTTAGTAATCAACACAGGTCAGGGATGTTGCTTCCTCTACTGGGTGTCAGAATTAGCTGGTCAAGGGCATTGGACTGATGATTTCCAGGAAGCATTGGGCCAGTGTATTGGTGCTTGAGTAGCTTACCCAGTTGATGGAGGTGTAGTTGAACTCTCCTAGTATGAGAGTGTTGGGTTGGACCTTGATAGTTTCCAGGGTGTTGATGAATGTGGATTGAGAATCTATGGACATGGATGTGGACCTATAGCAGGTTATGACCTGGATTGCACTATTACCCAATGTCAGTTGTACCTGAAGTATCTCAGATGCAATATGCTGTTATAATACTATGAATTTGTGCATATCTTTTATTAATATGGAGACACCACTGCCTTTGTAGCTGTGGTCCATGTTTTGGGGAGGACAGGTCTGAAATGAATTATAGTCTGCTAGCACAGGGATGCTGTCTGCTGCTGTAAACCAGGTCTCCATTAAAGCACAAATGTGAATGTTCTCCATTTTGTGGAGTGCTTCAAGTGGCTGCATCTCGAGATGTCAATGTCTAGTGCTGAGCAGCATGACCCTCAGATTGCATATATGTATAGATGTTAAGGTGGTAATTTGATTTGGAACACCACCTAAAAAGGCACTATAGGGGTGGGATGACAGCCAGTACCTGGAAACCCAGGGATGACAGATGCAGGCTTCTCTGGCAAGCCATCACAGTCTGTCAATCATGTCATCCCAATCAGACAGTTATTGGAACCCATGAGAGTGACACCAGATACTTAAGCCAATTGTTGAAGTCAGTCAGTTGTTGTTTGTACTGCGGTATCATTCTAGGTGACAGTAGTATACTGCTCAGGGCTACTGTCATACCTGCCTGGCCCACATAATCTGAGATCTCCACCATGTCTCTTTTCAGATAGCCCATGGAGGTGCATCTCAGGTCATTTACACAAACATGGACAGTGACAGAATGATATTTGTAGTTGTTGTGGAGTGACCTGACTGGGTATGTTATGTGTTGGATTCTGGCACCAGATAGAGAAGTGACTGTTACCTCCTCCATGTTCAGCCTAGTGAGTGGGACATCTGTGTGCCTCACTATTGATTCACCTATGATTACTGTATCAGGCAAGGTGGTTGGCCTTTGGGGCTTGGGTTGAGGGGCACACTGTGTAGGTGAGACATGTATCTTGTGGTTTGTGCTGTGTTGTGGTGGTTGAGTGGGTGTCTGTCTTGGTGGTTTCTGCTGTTTGTGTAAATGTCTATTGAGTGCCTCTGTAAAGCTGGGTGTGTGGTTATTGTTTGTATGTCAAAGCTGTCATAGTGGGTGTTCTGGAGGGGTATGTGTTCCATGTGGTGTGTTGCAGGTGTTGACCCTTCTCCTCTTGACCAGCTATTCCAGTCTTTGCTGGAAAATGCATATCTTCCATTTTGGTGATATAGGGGTATCGCTCACAAGTCTGAGTGTTGGTAGTTTAGAGGAGAGGGTTGCTTGTGTACATGAGGCAGTTGCAACAGTGCCTCAGAATGCCCAAGTACCTTTGGGAAAAGAAGAAATATTTAACTGGGGGGGTGGCATCTAAAAACTGGTAATTTGGGGAAATACCTGATGGTTGGTTCTAAATAAAAAAAAAAAAACCCTGTTGAAGCAGCATTGGTATTTAAGTGGGAAGAAAAATTACAAGTCAAAGGGCGGGGCGACTTTTCACCTTAAATTTTCCTAGGTGAGTTAAATTTTAATTCTGGTGCTCTGTAACTGTGTAAAACATAATAAAAAAATTAATAGGAGGGTTCAAATTTCCAAAAAATGTGTGTGTGTGTGTGTGTTGTGTGGGTTTGTGTGTGTGTGTTTTTTTAGTTGTGTGGTTTTTTTTTGGGGTGTTGTGTTTATGGTCCCTTTGGGGTGTGTTTTGGGGTAAGATCATTCTGTTTATACCATTTTAGTGAAAACTATTTTAAACCCTCTGGGGCTTTTTTTATCGGTAAAACAGAATTTTTTCCCAGATTTGCAAAAACTCAAAAAATACTTTTTCTAAGGCCCTTTGGTTTTAAAATTACTTGGGCCCTAGGGTTTTAAACCCACCAAAACTTTCTGGGTATTATTCCCCAAATATTTTTTGGGAAACTTCTGGGGAATAACTTTTGGATGATTTTCCCAAAACTCCATTTTTTAAAAGGGGTTTTCCTTTTAGGGCCGGGCCCCCTTTAATTTATGGCCGTTTTTTCCCCGGTAGGGGAAAAGGGGTTAATTAACCTATTCACTGTTGTTCATTTAAAAATAACAAGGAATTTAATCCTGGTGTGTGTGGTTGGGTTGGGTTTTTGTGGTTTTGGGGTTTGGGTTTGCTGTTGTTGTTGGGTTTGTTGGTTGGGTATGTGGGTTTTTGAAGACATACCCTTTTAACCTTTTGTTTTTTGGTAATCCTCCCTGTTTCATTTGTGGCATTTTTTATACATTAAAAAAGCATTGTACCCAAAGGTTAAAAGAAAACAGTAAACAAGATCCCTGGTAAGGCTAGGATGATTGGTTTGGCCCACCATAAAAGGTTTCCCCGGGAATTTTTTCCCAAATTTTACTTTTGGACCCCTGTCCACCTGTGCCCCTTAATTTCCCCCCACCCAAATTCGGTTTTTTAAAAGGGGACTTTTGAATTATGGACAGTTTTCCAAGGGGGGTATTTTTACATTTTTGCTTTTAGCTTAGCCTGGTTGGCCGGGGGTTTGGGGTTTTTTTAAGGACTTTTAACACTCAGGGTTTAATGGTTTTAGTTGCGGGTCATCTGAAACTACCCAAAGATTTCTAGTTTTTGACTCAAAGGGGACTGAACCCCCGGGGGGGTTTTTTCCCTTTTTCCACTTTTAGATGTTTGGGGGTTTGGGGTTTTACTTTAAAATTTTGGGGGTGAGTACAGTGGAAAAAACCCTTTTTTTTGGTGAAAATTTGGATTTTCCACTAGAAGGGTTTCCCTATGTTGTGGAATGGGGTTACTGTGAGACATTACCTGTGTCCCTAACCTCATCACATTCTGAAGACTGATAGGAATTCATTCATTTTTCCCAAAGGAACAAATTTTCGCAAAATTGACCCTGGCCTGGAAAGCATCTGTTTTTTAAAACCAGAATATCCCACAGGGTTATACCCACAGATTAAACTTTGTTCCCAACCCTTAGTGTTGGCCTGTACTTAAAAGAACAAAACTCAATATTGCTAATGGAATTTACTTTAATCGGTTTGCAAAAAAATTATGACAAATTTATTTTGTTTTACATTTTAATTTGGGGTTTGAATTTAAAAACCATATGGTTGGGGTTAATAAAGGGGAAAAAGAAAATGGTTAAGACAAGATGGGGGTTGCTACCTTGAGTGATATTTCCCCCGTACATTCCCCCGTTTTTTTAGATGTTGATTTTGGCTTTTTTATTGTTCCCAAATGCAATTTTGCTTGTTTATTTTTTATTTTAAATAATTCTGAAAACCCATTTTTTTTACCCCCATTGGTTTAAATTGACCAAAAAGATTTTAAAAAAAATGTTTAACATTAAATTGTTTTTCTTTTTTTGAGGATTTCACCCCATTTTTTTTCCTTTTTACCCTTTTTTATTTTAAATGGTTTTTAAAGGTTTTTACTTTTTGCTATTTTTGTTTGGGAATTTTATATTTTAATAAAGTTGGTTTTAAATCTATTGGGTTGTTTTTCTTTAAAGCATCTTTAATTTTTTTTAAACTAATCAGATTTTTATTTTTAACACATTTTTTTCTTTGTTAAAACTTTCCCCCAGGCCCCCCTTTTTTTTGGACTACAGGGTTTTTTACTGCCAGGTTTTTGGTTTTCTCAAGGGGGATTTTGTTTAAGGCGAGTGAGGATGGTTATTTTCAATTTTTTTCAGGGTTTCACCCTTGCCGGGGCCCTTTGTTTTTTGATTCCCTACAGTTTACCCAAAAGGATATTGGGGGGAATTATTACATTTGGGAGGGAAGTAAAATAAAAGGATTGCTGGGCCAAACCAGGCTTTTTACTCAAGATTTCCCTAAAAGGAAAATTTTGCGTTTTCATGGCTTTGAAGACAATTATATTTAAAAAATGGGCAGGGCAAACCCCTTGAGGTTTTAATCCCCCTTTGTCCCGGGGAAAGGGGTTTTACCCTTTTGGAAACCCCCAAATTTTAAAATGGGGGACTTAAAATAAAAGCCTTTGTGAAAAATATAAATCTGACTTTGCTAAAAAGAAATTACAAGCTATATTTTCACAAGTCAGTTCCTTCAGTGATAAACTGAAACAGATTAAACTTAAAAAGCTACAAAGAGACTTTAATGACTTTCAAACTGGTCAGATTTTTGTTTGGCCGAGACACAATAATACTCAGACTTTTGAGCAGCGACAGGCTTCATCCATAAGTCGAGATATTGAAGCAGTACACACTACTGATCCTGCCTCCTCTATTGAAACCCATGCTTTGCCTTTTTTGTCTACTACAGGGACTAATGCCCCTAACTCCACTGGAACTGAACTACTTAATTTTACAGTATCCTCTGCTACCCCTCCACCGAATCAGCAAGCTTTTGCTGATACACGTCAACCTAATCAACTAGGGGCTAGATCCAAAAACACCCAAGAAGCAGGTCGTTTTTTACCCTACCCGATAAAACAGAAATTCCAAGGGAGAGGACGCTCACAAAGCAGAGGCCCAAGAAAACGGAAAATGTCAAAAGAGAAGTATGGAGTGACAAGGAGACAAAGAATGTGACTGACCTGTTTGTTAATTTATCTGATTATGCTATGGACTCATTTGATGCTAGCCTAATCAATAAGGGTCTTAACTTTATTCCTGCTCAATGCAGTAAACTGACTGATGTATTATGTGATTTACGTGTCTTTTGTAGGTCCGTAGCCTTAAAAATGTTTTTCAAGAGAGATTTAACTGAACAAAAAAGAGATTCAAAGCATAATGATCCCATGACTCTGAAGTGTAAAAGCAATTTTTCCCCCCCTTTATGTTCGAATCTTGAATGCTTTTTAAAAGCCTGTGAAAAGGATTTTTATGCCTTATTTTCTAGTCACAAAAATAAGATAGCTTATGTAAATTTAACTACTAAGGAAATGGCCTCACTTAAGAAATTTAAACAGGTCTCAGATTTAACCTTTAGACCCGCTGATAAAGGGGGTGGTACTATCATTATGAACAAGGCTGATTATACTTCTTTAATGCTTAGTATGCTATCTGATGGAGACACTTATAGGAATATTTCTCAAAAGGACATAAGTTCCATAGTATCAAATGTGCATGCCACCTTACATGACTTGCTTATGTGTAGGCAGATATCCCCAGAACTTTACAGCTATTTATTTATAGAATTTCCAACTGTTCCTATAATAAAAGGCTTACCTAAGACTCATAAACAGGTTAAACCTTTACCCCTTAGGCCCATTGTTTCAGGTAGCAATTGGGTCACTGCAACAATTTCGACCGTCTTAGAAAAATTTCTTAGACCAATAGTGGATGGGGTCTCATCTATTTTAAAAGATACTTATCATTTGTTAGATAACTTGAGTGATTTGACTCTTGACATCATGAATAAGGAATATCTGCTTATAACTCTTGATGTAAAAAACCTCTTTACTTCCATTCCCAATGATTTGGGGCTGGAAGCCATAAGAGAACTGTTAGTCAGAGATTCTGATTTTTCAAATGATAGAATAATTTTGATTTGTCAATTACTCGACTTAGTACTTAATAATAATCTTTTCAATTTTGATGGTCAATCATATTTGCAAACATGGGGTGTAGCTATGGGCACCCCATGTGCAAATACCTACGCAAACCTGGTAGTTTTAAACTGGGAAAAGGAATTCCTTTTCAATAGCACTGTATTTAAAAAGATTATATTCTACAGACGGTTTGTGGATGACGTCCTCTTAATTTGGGAAGGTACCCTGGTTGAATTTAAATTATTCTTACAGTTTCTAGAAACCACCACCACATATCTTAGATTTACAATGGAAGCCTCTAAGGAATGTGTAAACTTTTTGGATGTCTCTCTGACTATAAATGAGCATGGTAAAGTAGTTTCTTCCATCTTTAGAAAGCCAACCTGGACAAATACACTACTTCAATTCAATAGCATGCACCCAAGGCACACATTTCCTGGCATTGTCAAGAGTCAGTTCATTAGATTGACTAGACTGTGTCATGATAGAATAACTCTTGAACAAGAAATCAACAAAATGACACATCTTTTTCTTAATAGAGGTTATGATTCTAAACTAGTTAACTCTATTAAAAATGAAGTTTTGTATCCCTTAGAGCTAGATTTATATCCACCCAAGAAGTCCAACCCTTACAGGACTAAGAATTCAGGAAAACTATCTAGGATCCCCTATATCACGAAATACACCAGTGATGTAAAGAGCCTTGAAAGCGTCATTTGTAGAAATTGGAACATCTTAATGACTGACACTTTTATATCTAGCTTAGTAGGTGATCATCCCACCTTTCTTTATAAAAACTGCCCTAACTTAAAGCAGTTATTGTGCAAAGATAATAAACCAATATTGAGAGATACTACACTGAATGTAGGGACAATTCCTTGTGGTAAATGTAATAGGTGCAATAGCATCTGTACTGATACAACATTTACCCATCCTTCCTTGGCTTTTACCTTTTGTTTTAATACACCAGCTACTTGTAACTCAAAAAATCTGGTCTACTTAGCTACTTGCATAAAATGCACTGTTTTCTATGTAGGGCTTACGAAAAGAAGACTAGCTGATCGTATTTATAATCATCTATATGAAATCAAGAAAGCATCAGATACAAATGCTTTAGCACAGCATATAAAAGATCATAGAGACCATACATTTCTGTTTAGAGTACTAGAATTGGTGCCTTCAAATGTTAGAGGGGGAGATGACTCTAATAGTTTAGCCTTAGCAGAACTTAGGTGGATATTGAAGTTCAATGCTCACAATTTTCCTGGCCTTAACACTTTTGTGTCTATTAAGCCCATTTTGAATACTAGGAAACGTTAAATCAACTGTAAATGTAAAATAACTGTAAGTTTATAAAACGGAAATCATACTTAGTAGCGGTATGTTGTAAATACAGTTTTATATAAACAGTTTTGTTTATAATGCTTCTGTCAGTCAACACGTTTATATTTTCTGCTAGCATAAGCTTTTATTGCCTATATTTACAGTCTAGTATTTAGACTGACAAGGCTGATTTATTTGTTGCTTTGTGTCAGTAAGCTGCTCTGAAGAAACATGCTCAGTGTTAATTGGCGGTTGCATTGCAAGCATTCGCCTTTAACAGAACGGAAATCATACTTAGCAGCGGTATGTTGTAAACACAGTTTTATATAAACAGTTTTGTTTATAATGCTTCTGTCAGCCAGCACGTTTATATTTTTTGCTAGCATAAGCTTTTATTACCTATATTTACGGTCCAGTATTTAGACTGATTAGGCTGATTTTAACTTTAGATGCACCTTGAGTTGCTTGGCTTCTTGTAACACTTTATTGTCGTCAAACTGCAATTATTGACTAACTAGAATTATATATCTTTTATTCGTTGCAAAAATAATTACTGCCTACCAAAATCTTACTTTTGTTTTACCACTATAAGTGGTTTGGAAATTTAGATCCATAAAGTTGGATTTGGGGTATAAAGAAAAAGAAAAAATGTTTCAGTAGCACCTTAATTGATTCGTTTAGCTTCACGCTAACTTGCAGTTGATATTCATCTCCTGCACTTATTTCTCTTTATTTTACTCCCTGTTTTTTAATTTTTACAGATGATATGATTTTGGAAACGGTTTTGAAACTGGATGTCAGTAATTTTGCATAGTTTTGTCTTGTGTTTTATATTTATATTTATAATATAAGATTGCTGTATAGATGCTAGTTAGGTTGCTTTTTCTTTAAAGCACTCATTGCCAATTAGTTTAATTGACATAATCTAGATTTTAACTTATGCTATTTAAACAGTGTATGTGGGGTTTTTCTTTGTCTGAGGAAGCGTGGTTGCACCCACGCTGGCAGCGCTACCCACTATTTTATGGATTAAAGGAGTTTTTTACTACAATTTTGCTACGTTGTTTGACTGCTTCATGGACTTTTAACTACAAGTGCTATATTCATATCTATTAGCTGCCTTTTGGACTTTTAAAAGCATCTAAGTGTTTCTTTACTGCATCGTGGTAGAGATCAGGTTACTGTTTCTACATTTATAAGGACAAAATGATTGACTTCAACAATTGGCTAAGCTTCTGGTGTCATTCAAAGGGGATCCAGTGTCTGTCTGCCTGGGATGACATGATTGACAAACCACGATGCTTTGCCAGATATGGTTTGCACCTGCCACCCCTGGGATTCAGGTAACTGGCTAAAGCTCTTGCCACCCATATAGTGCTCTTTTTTAGGCAAGGATCAAAGGACAAAACCACCACTGTAACAGATACAAGCATGCAAAATCTGAAGGTAATGCTACTCAATGCTAGAAGTGTAAACCTCAAGATGCACTCTCTCGAGGCACTCCTAAAAATGGAGAACACTGATATCTATGTAGTAACTGAGACCTGGTTCAAGGCTCCAGAGAGCACCCCTGCAGTACCAGGCTACACCTCTTACCGCACTTTTCAGCCACCAAACAAAGAACAAAACACTAAAGATGGAGGAGTGTCCATATTCACACCTCCAGGCTAGTTGCCCAACACAATGCATCTGAAATTCTCCAGGTGCAACTAACACTAGGTAAGACTGCAATCCAAAGTGTAGCTTGCTACAGATCCCTGACCATACCCCAAGATTATCACTACACTGTTCTAAACATGCTAAAAAATATTAAGATACAACCAACACCCTAATACTGGGTGATTTCAACTACTCTCCTGTTAACTGGGAAAACTACTCATGTACCAACACCGCTTCCCAACGGTTCTTGGAATTCATATATTCCAATGCCCTGGATCAGCTAATCCATTGTCCCACCAGGGACTCCAATATCCTAGACCTGGTCATTACCAACATGGGAGATAGATGCTCCACACCAGTGGTCACCCCCTCATTGGTCAGGTCTGACCATAAGCAAATCACCCTTGACATCCACATCCCCCCCCCCCCAGTAAGGAAACTGCCGTAAAAAAAATTCTCCAAAGCCAACTTCATGCTACTCAAGTCAGAAGTGACAAAGTTCATGACACCCATGCAGATGGGAGTTGAAAGTTCGACTGCTGAATCCTGCACTAAGGCACTCTATTAGCACATCCACTCATGCATGAATCGTGCCATTCCAAATAGAACCAAGACGCTCTCTTCCGAAAAAAGGAAGCCAATCTGGTGGTCCGCTGCCATAAGCAAACTATACAACAGAAGAAAGAAACAGTTGCAGAAAAGAGGAAAATCCCAGGATGCAAAAAACTCCCTTACCAGCCTCAGTAAGAAGCTGAAATCCCTATTAAAATCCTCCAAAGCTAGTTACAAAAATAAAACTGCCAAAGATTCCAAAGACACCCACAAGGCATTCTATAGTTATGTCAAGAATCTAAATGGCAATGCTCAGATATGCTCTGAGCTACAACAGAATGGCATTAAATATACTGATCCCAAGGATATTGCCAATATCCTGGCAGATCAATTTAGTGCCAGCTTCACCCCTCTCTCATCCCCTAAAGGGCCCATTTCAATACAAAAGGATTGCCAAATTCCGGTAATCATGGCCACACATGTAGAAACCATACTCTCCAAAGCTAAGAATACAGCATCCATGGGACCAGATGATATCCCGGGCTGTGTACTACATGAACTACAAAATAAACTGGCACCTCACCTAAGTGTCATGTTTAATCATAGCCTCACCTCAGGCTTCGTGCCCACTGAATGGTGCACAGATGCAGTTATCCCACTCCGCAAGGGGGGATCCACCTTGGATCCCGGGAACTACCTTCCCATCAGTCTGACGAGCCTGATATGCAAGGGCATGGAATGCATTATCATGGAACTTATAATCAAAGACATTGGCAACCTTCAAGCACTGGACTCCACCCAGTTTGAGTTTGTGAAGGGCTGATCTTACATGTCTGAAGGCTACCTGTCTGTGACAAGGGGTATGTATGCAAGGTCACAATGTCTAACAATAGTGTCCCTCACACACTGTTACATGCATACACACCTGGTACATGTACATACAAAGTTGTACCTTGCCTATGACACTATTGGTGTATTCCCACTCTGCCATACTTCCTCTTGGGAATGTCTGCAGGCCCACAGCCTGCAAACACACAGTCACCTGAAACACAAACAGAATACAGCATGTCAGACTATATTCAGTCAGTGGGACTAACAGCAATAATACATCCTAGCTAATAAGGTACATACACCTGTATGTCTACCCATAACAAGTGCAAGCAGACAGCGTTGTACATAGCATTACATAGCTACACTGTACTATATTCACCCTGTGCATCAAACCTATATTAGCATGTCCCTGCAATCATGGTATGGATGACAGGGATGTGACACAGGTATTATCATATGCACAGGGTGTGGTGTGGGTTTGCCAGAGGCCTAGGCTGGGCCATACGGTTGACATCATGTGTGTGTGTTTGGAGGGGTATCCAATAGATGGGCTGTGCAGAGGTGCTTTTTATGTGTCTGGAGTAAACCTGCTTGTGATACAGACGTGTGTGTGTATGTATGCACACAGTCACACCTTGTGGCTGCCCTACACAGGGGTACATTGGACAGCTGTAGACCGTACATGATAGGGTGTCACGTTCACCATCTGCAGTCACGGACAAAGGAACTGGTCCTGCCTGGGGTATCACTGGCACAACCAGGCCTAACGCCAGATGCAGTAATGCTTCCTAATGGTAACTGCTGTCTGCTGGATCCATGTCCCTGATTGGACTGGACAGGAACATGTTCCCATGGCCTGCTCCAGTGTGATGTGGACAGGAACCCCACTTTGGTAGTGCTGGTGTCACTGCCACTATGGGATTGTGAAGGTTTCTGGCCCCGTAGGGCAGTTGTTGCTGCTGACCTATGTCCACATGGCTGATGCCCACCTCTCACCACACACTGTAGCATAGACATGCCACAGTCAAGAATTGCCAAGGTCTCACCCCGTCTATTCATGACCTCAGTATTTTTATATGTGGCCTCAACAAGGTCATGTATGTTACCATGTAAATCAGATAGAGTTGCATCCACCTCCCTGAGTATTTGGTGTGGCATTTACTACATGCCTGTGCATCCATGACAGCCCAAAACATGCATCTGGTGACTCCTGCTGTGGCACTTGTGACAGAGGATTGACAAGCAGTGATCCTCCTGTGAGCCCCTTTGCCCATCTGCCTGTGTTTGACCTTGGCTGCACTCTGGCTATGGCCAGTGTTTACACTCACACCTACCATAGTCACCACATTAGCCTTTTCAATGCTACCACCTGCCAAATGTTCATCATCTGTGGCCACTGGTGATGGGGTATGTGTGAGCATTGTCACTGTGTTGTACACCACCCTGTAAACCTCCCACTACCCTCGTTTACTTGGCCTGCTGATCTCATTCACCTGAGAAGTACCTTGGGATGAGGTGAAATTATTTAAGCTCTATGGTGCGTCTGATAACTGTGTAACACTATAATAGAAATAACTATATAGGTAGAAGTTCTAATCTCAATATTGGCAACTGTGTGCATGTGTGTGTGTGTGTGTGTGTGTGTGTGTGTGTGTGTGTGTGTGTGTGTGTGTGTGTGTGTGTGTGTGTGTGCGTGTGTGTGTTTGCATTTGTGTGTGTTTCTTTAGGTGAAGATAATATCCTGTTTGGCTGATACCATTTTGATTTGTGTACCATCCACACCTGTTTACCACCTCCTGATAGCATTACTTTATACAGCGTCAAAACAGCATCTGCCTCACATGCAGCATATTAAACCATTGTGCAAGCCACAGCAGTCCTCTGTACAGATGTCTATGGAATATCCAGATATTTGCAAACTATATGTGGTCAGTGTCTCTTACCAATGCCCATGTATGTAAAATTGTTGCCAAATCGGCTGCAGTAAGTGTAGTGACACACATGTCACATCAGGCATCATACCTGACTGAAACATCATGCTGATACAACATCTGCTACATTATCACTTGTCCAAGACTGTAGAAGTAATACATGACTCCACATCCTATTTCTGGTTGGTTATCTCACCATCCATTAAGGTATTAGAACATAACGTGTTGTAAGAGGTGGTGTGTTATGTCCCTTACATATAATTATGTGGGGCATGTCATCAAGTTGGAAGTGTAGGTTTCCTAATCTGTCTATTGCCAACTGTGTTTGTCACTGTGTGCACATCCCCTGTGT
>NC_056726.1:1432389052-1432422188 GCF_019279795.1 Protopterus annectens
CTCTAGGCATCAAATATTACTTATGCATATTTGCATTAATAATTCCAAAACCATGCTACATGCAAGGTTTAAAAATATTTTATCGTGAAGCATACATGATGGCAAACACAATTGTATTGATATTTGACCTCTGTCAATGAGTATTTGTTAGAATTGTAAGGTGATAATTTAATTTTTAAAGGCTCAGGCCACACCCACTAGGAGTTAAAGGTACATACTCAAAATAGTTGCACTGGAGTGAATGAGTAAAGTTTGCTTTTGAAAAGTTTTTCACTGTGGTTTCCTTGTCTGGGGGTGGAATGTGGATATCCAGAGTGATTTATTTATGGTCAGATCTAACCATCGAGGGGTTGACCTCTGGTGTGGAACACCAGTCGCCCATGTTGGTGATGACCAGGTTCAGTATGTTATCGCCACTGGTGGGAGTGTTGACCAAATGATCTAGGGTGTTTGAGTTTATAAATTCTAGGAAATGTTGGGCAAGGGAGTTAGTACTTGAGTAGTTCTCCCAGTTAATGGTTGGCTAATTGAAATCACCCAATATTAGGGTGTTTGGTAGGACCTTTATATTCCCCAGTGTTTCCAGAAACACAGAATGGGGGTCCTGGGACATGGTGGGTGATCTGTAGCAAACTACAATTTGAATTGCAGTTTTGCCCATTGTTAGTTGCACGTGGATGATCTCTGAAGCACCATGCTGTGCTACTAACCTGGAGGTGTGGGGTATCCTTGATGAATATGGATATGCCCCCACCTTTTGTATTTTGGTCCGGGTTCTGTGGCTGAAATGTATAGTATGAGTTGTAGCCTGGTAGTGCTGGGGTGCTCTCTGGAGCCTTAAACCAGGTTTCTGTTACTGCACATATATCGATTTTTTTCCATACCAAGGAGTGCCACGAGTGTGTGCATTTTGAGGTTTAGACTTCTGGCATTGAGTAGCATTACCCTCAGTTTTTTGTTACTTGTGGAGGTGTCTATCAGCATGGCACATCTTGACTTGGCATTATTTGGCCACTCTTCCATGCAATGGTCACCCAACTCTGTCAGATTGCAAGGGCAGCTCATGTGCACAACCCTCGTCATGTCACACTGGGGTTTGTATGCCTAGTGTAGGCCTAGGCTCAGTCTGGGCCAATCCATAACCATGAGTGTGTTTAGGTGGAGCCTTTCTTAGGTTGCTTTGGGTGTATGCTTCAAATATTTGTCATGTTAAAGGCTGACCCCACCCCCCCCCCCCATCCTCAGCATTCTTGCAGATGCCTGATGGATTTGGGCCCAACGTGGGTGTTATTTGGAACTGTTCAGAATTAACACTACCATGACTACTGGCACAGTTCTGGCTTTGGAACAGCATCCCCACAGCAGGCCACTGCTGCCAGCATGATTCACCATGGGCATATTGGTGATCAGGTTATGAGGGGTTTTGCTTGTGCACCACGCATACCTTTTGGTATTGTGACTGTGAGGTCAATCTATAGTCTCATTACACCATAACACATTTTCACGGATGCCTTTGGGAGACTTGAAGTGCTGAACTGCAAATTATATACACCCCTGGATTTTTTTTTGGTGTGGGGAAATGCTTCCATCTTCTGATCATACTCCATAGGCCAGACATATTCAGAATACAGGAGAGTGTTCTCACATGTAGTACACAACAGCAGTACTTGCAAAATATTCCAGCAACTCCATCAGTGTTGCTGTATGTCTTCTGGCAGCCTCCCTGACCAGGTTTTGACATGTCTTGTCATCATTTTTGGAGGGACGTCAGTTTCTTTTCAACAGCACTGTTGTCCCATATTCAATCCAACTTTTGACAACTTTCTCCACTGTGTTCCATGGTGTATGCAATGGTGTGGTAATGTTGTTGTACCCTACTCTTAACTGATACCTTTCAAATATGAGATCCCTTTGCTGCTTTGTAAGCTGTCTGTAAGCCGTGGCTGTTGCAGGCAACTGAGCAAATGTCATGAATATCCTACTTGGACAGCAGACTGTTATTTGGTGTTACCCAGAGTGCCTTTACTTGATAGCAGGGGTATACCCAAGCAGACTGAATGCTGTTAGTAAATCACAAGCTGCTGTAATAAAATATTATTTGAAGGGAGTGCACACGTATCCAGCCAGATTATTGTAAGGTTTGTGTACTCCATATTTGGTGCCCAACAGATTGATTGATTTTACAACTGAATTTTTCATGTCATAGGTCACATTACAGGTTGGAAAAGATATGGACTGACATATTGTGGTCTCAATTTGTATATATACATATATCACAAACACCTGGAATCTTATCAGGGGTGTATACACAGTTTATATCCACTGTATGAGAGTAATGTTTCACACATGTCCCTACCTTAGGTCGTTTGCCCCCCCCCCCCCATTTTGTTGGTCTCTTTCTAGAAGTCTTGCACTGACAGGTTGTGAGGTATGCTACAGGGATGTTACATGCTCTTCAGATAAGCCCCTGTGGTGACCACTGTGATGCAATGCAGTTAACCCCGCCATAAGTGAACATGCACATAAAGCAATATGGCTATGACTGACAGTTTTGTGCATGGTACATTGCATGGCCTTCACATGCCTGGGGTATTGGCAAACCACAACAGACAAATTCCATACTCACCAGTTTCAGGCTGCCATCCCACATGCAGACAGGATGGACCTAGGTAGTTGTGGGAGAGAAGTATTGTCAACAGACTCACATGTGTCATTGGTACAGGATGGATGCAGCATGTCTGCACATTTACAGTACAATCCCCAATACTACACAATTTGCTGTCCTTCACCATAGATGTGCACTTCTGTGCATTAGAAAACCCTATCCATAACTGTAATTTGACTTGACACATGCACGTAGATACTGTACAAATGCAAGTATGTCTGCTACACGAGTCTAGTAATTTCCACTGTTGCCATACCTGCACACTCCTCGTCCATTGTCTGGGTGCCACCCACCTCCAGCATGTGGGAAGTCTGTACCCTGATGTTGTACTGGGATGGGTGCCCCAAGGTTGCTGAGGAGCTCCTTGTGGGTGTCAAAGGGGGCTGCATGGCTGGGCCCCCACCTGTGGCTGTGTCATCCCTGTCCACTGCAGCAGCCCTTTACCTGGCATGGCGTATGAGGTCATTTGTAGGATGCTGGACCTGCTCGTATGTACGTGCGTGCAGGCCAAAATCATTTACTCTGTGCACTAGGTCATCCCACAGGCCGGTCCTCTCTTGCAGATGTTGCTGGCTCAAGCCAAACATTATGACATGATTCTGTATTATGGCGTCTATGATTATATTTGTCTCAGCCACTAAGAAAGTAGATCTTTGCTGATGCAACATTGCTCCTTGAAGACATAAAAAGGGAAACACATCACAGGACATCGCACATTTGGCAATAGTATGTACATAACCTGCACAGCTACATTGAATACCACACACAACCACAACATACCCCTGTAATCTATCAGCACTGTATCTGCTTGCATTGTACTGCTGGTCCTGATGTGTCATATTCCCCACAATGAGGTCTAGTTAATTTCATAATCCTCTACACCTTATTCATGTCTGTGTAGAGGGATGACATTGGCCCTCTTCAATGTGGATGGGGTGTGGATGGTGCCAAGGCTTAGTGTGACTACAGCATGTAATAGAGCTGGCAGCGCATGCCCAAGTTCATGTAGGATGCAGACAGGGATTTTATCAGGTCCCATGGATACTTACATTTGTTGCCTTTCACTAGACAATATGTACCTGCTCACTGGTGATGACGGGAGGGATGTGGGTGCTGTACATATCTACCTATAGTGATGCTGAGCCAGGAAGCAATGTTTGCCCTAATCCTATCTGCAGCAGGTTGGCTATAGCTATGTTGTGTGTGTATGTGGTCTGATTGACCACCATTACAAGGTGGGTTGGTTTGTTGTCTCTGAGATTGCAGACATATGTGAATATGGCCTTGTGATTGACCTTGGTGGATGTGTCCAATTTGTACTCATAATTAGCCTTATAGTACTCCACCTGTGACCTTAAATTCTCGATCAGATAAAAGCTGACTTGATGCCATGTTGGTGCCAGCTCCTAATTTGCCCTGTACTGCCAATATAGGGACCAAGTCTGTGATTTGTGTATTGCTGCTGTCCAGTAAAGGGGATTTCTCTACTTTGGAGGAAGGAGGTTTTACAAGTAAGGTATTGCTGAGTCCATACAGCTATGTTGGTGTTCATATGGCTGTTTATAGTAGGCATGGATATGCAGTCATAACACAGCTGGACACCTCTCCAATTTCAGACAGATAATCATGCTTATTGTAGTACTCATGGCTGTGTCAGGGCAATGCAACAACCAGTAGCTGTAGAAATGTCACTCTGTTGGATGCACAGTAACTAAGATTACACACGTGTACAACATATACATCTTATTTAACTGAGATTTTGCATCCCATGTCTATTGTTATGAGGTGGCCAGATACACCTACTCATACTGACATGTGCACAGGTAATACCTGATATACATTTCTGTTTTATGTCAGTATGGCACACTGTATTACCACTCTTGCTGCCCAGTCATCCCTCTCAACCCATTAGGAAAGGACATCTGTAGGACGCCACACATACATGGAGGGCAATGGGACAAAATTAGTGACACTGTCTTAATATTGCTGTAACACACTTGAGTCATTCAATAGCACCGTAGCCTTAACACTGACAGGCATACCCTGGAGGATGTCCAACACTCATATGGTAGGAAGAGAGGAGAAAGTCTAGGACTGTGGTAGTGAGGGTAAGAGCTTTTAATGTTGGCAGTATGACTGGTATAGGGATAGAGATAGCTGATATGATGGCCAGAGGAAGGTGGATATATTGTGTGTGCAAGAGACCAGATGGAAGGGGAGTATGGCTACGTGTATCAGAGCCAGGTCACACTTGTCCTATCAGGGTGTGGATGGAAGGGGAAAGGGGGTAGGGGTTATCCTGATGGAACAGTATCCACAGGTGTTTTTGTAGGATGATTTGAGTGTCTGATAGAGTGATGTTTAATAATCTGGAAATGGATGGTGTAATGATGAATGTTGTTAGTGCATATGCTATGCAAGTTGCTTGTTCAGTGGATGAGAAAGAGAAATGTGAAATCAGTTGGATGACACAGTGATTACTGTACCCAAGGGTGAGAGGGTAGTGATTGCAGCAGATTTTAATGGCCATGTTAGTGAAGGGAAAAGAGGGGATGAGGAAGGGGTGGGTATGTATGGTGTTAAGCAAAGGAATGCAGATGGTGAAATGGTAGTGGATTTTTCAAAAGGATGGACATGGATGTGGTGAATACATACTATAACTGGAGGGAGGAGCATACAGTGACATACAAGAGTTGAGGGAGATGCACACAGGTGGAATATATCCAATGTAGGAGGGCCAGTTTGAAGGAGATTGAAGACCGTAAAGTGGTGACAGGGTAAAGTGTAGTTAGGCAGCAGAGACTGTTGGTCTGTAAGATGACATTGATGATCAAGAAGATAAGTAGTGTATGGACAGCACCAAGGATCAGATGGTGGGAACTGGAAAAGGGTAATTGTGAGGTGGAGTTTAGTGAAGAGTTAAGACAGGCACTGGGCGGCAGTGACGATTTACCAAATATCTGGGTAAGTACAGCAGATCAAGTAAGGAAGATGGCTAGGAAGGTGCTTGGTGTGACATGTGGATGGAGGAAGGACTATAAGGACACCTGGTCATGGACTGAGGAAGTACAGGACAGTATACAAAGAAAGAGGTTAGGGATGAAGGAGTGGGATTGTCAGAGAGATGACGAAAGTAGACAAGAGTATAAGGAGATGAGGTACATGGCAAAGAGAGAGATAGCAAAGTCTAAGGATGAGGCATATGATGACTTCTATGACAGGTTGGACACTAAGGAGGAATGACAGGACTTGTAAGAGCTAGCAAAGATGTGCAGCAGATAAGGGTGATAAAGGATAATGAGGGAAATGTATTCACAAGCGAGGATGGTGTGTTGAGCAGATGGGCAGAGTACTTTGAGAGGCTGATAAATGAAGAGAATGATATCTTGGAAAGTGAGAGGTTGCATGTGGAGTGGAGAGAAAGTGTGTAACATTTTAAGAATAAGGTTGATATGCAGAGCTGTGGTAACTACAGAGGGATAACATTAATTAGTCAGAGCATGATGTCATGGGAAAGAGTAGTGGAAGCTAGGTTAAGCAGGGCGGTGATGAGTAGTGGTCAGCAGTTTGTTTTCATGCCAGGTAAGGGCACTACAGATGCGATGTTTGCTCTGAGAGTGTTAATGGAGTAGTACAGAGAGGGTCAGGATTTACTTTGTGTCTTTCTGGATGTAGGGAAAGCATATGGCAGGGTGCCTAGAGGGGAGTTGTGTTATTGTATGAGGAAGTCATAAGTGGCAGAGATATATGTAAGACTGGTACAAGATATGTACAAGGGTGATGTGACAGTGGTGAGGGCTGTGGTGGGAGTGGCAGATGCCTTTAAGGTGGAGGTGGGATGACATCAGGGATCAGCTGTGAGCCCTTTCTTGTTTGCAATGGTGATAGTCAGGTTGACAGACAAGATCATACAGGAGTCCTCGTTGACTATGATGTTTGCAGATGACATTGTGATCTATACTGAGAGTAGGTTACAGATTTAGGAGACCCTGTAGAGGTGGAGATATGCTCTAGAGAGGAGAGGAATGAAGGTCAGCAGGACTAAGACAGAATATGTGTGTGAATGAGAGGGAGGGTAGTGGACTGTTGAGGATGCAGGGAGTAGAGTTCGCAATAGGGGATGAGTATGAATAATTGAGATCAACATTTCAGAGTAATTACAACTGTGGAACAGAAGAGAGTACAGGCAGGATGGAGAGGGTGGAGAAGAGTGTCAGTACTTATTTGTGACAGCCGAGTACCAGTAACAGTGAAAGAGAAGATCTACAGCAGGGTAGTGAGACCAGCTATGTTATATGGGTTGGGGATAGAGTCATTGACAAAAAGGCAGGAGTCAGAGTTGGACATGGCAGAGTTACAGATCTTATGATCTGCACTGTTTGTGACGAGGGTGGCCAGCATTAGCAATCTGTATATGACAGGGTCAGCCCATGTTGGATGGTTTTGAGACAAAGCCAGAGAAGCAAGATTAGATCAGCTTTGACATGTGTTGCAGAGGGATGCTGAGTATATTGGGAAAAGGATGGTAAGGATGAAGCTCCCAGGTAAGAGTAAAAGAGGAAGGCCTTAGATAAGGTTCTTAGATATGGTGAGAGAGGACCTGCAAGTGGTTGATGTGACAGAGCAGGATGCAGAGGACAGGCAGAAATGGCAACAGGTGATCCACTGTGTCAACCCCTAATGGGAACAGCCAAAAGAAAAAGATGTAACGTCAGTCTTCACAGATTTGTGAATGATTTACCAGACATAACACAAATGCATGAGTAAATGACTACAAATATGATCAGTGTGCATAACACTGGACAGTTTAATGGTATGAGCTGAGTATATCACATGCAGTTCAACACACACGTGTGCAACAGTACTTTACTATGCAAATATCATGTAGGTCTCTCACATTTCTGAGACAACTAAGTATATCATACTTGGATTCACAAGTAAGATATGGATATGTATGACATCCCAGTAAGTGGCCTAGCATTGTGAAAGTCAGTATTGCTCAACACATACTGCAGTAGTAGTCATATATGAGCCATTCTTTCCTGGGGTGGCTCAGGGACCTAACCTATGATGTATGTCACTGCAGACCGACACAGTTGTTATAGCCATAGGTTCTGATCAGCAATATATCAGTACAAGTCTTGTTGAGACATATATGTTACAGTTCCTATTTCCCTTTCTTACATACCCCCTACTGCAGTCAATTACATGCTTACTTGTTTGACATACCTGTTTGTTTTATTCAAGTGTAGGTGGTAATGTCCTACTTGGTTTTTCTTTTTCTTTTTTTTTTCGCTGTTTTTCTCTCCCTATCTCTCTGTCTCTGACTCTCTCTCTCTCTCTCTCTCTCTCTCTCTCTCTCAAGGATGTAGGGTGTACATCTGTTTTGCATAGGCAGCATCTTGCCTTTTGTAGGTAATGCACTTGAGCAGCTGATGGTCTGTGTACCAGTTGGTGTCTCCCACTTGATAATTGCATGCAGGGCAGCTGTGTTTTTATTGATATAGCCAATGGCATGGCAACACACTCCTATAATTGAGGACTTCATGTGGGTGTTTGTCCTTTTCCTTGCCAGTGAGGGGGACTTCATGGAGGTGTGTGAACAACACCATCACAGAGGGTATTTGGAAATACCTGTTACAACCAAAACTGTGGAGACAGGCCAACAGCATTGGGGAGAATGTTCCAGACATAGAGACAGAATGTACGTGTTGCTGTTGTATATTTGGATTAATGCTATTCTACAGGGTTGTGTGGACATGGAGTTCCTGGGTGATTTTAACTCTGACAGGGTTATGTGTTTGACATGGTTCCCCTTTAATATCTCAAAATACTGAAATCTCGAATTTCAGTATCCCAAGACCACAAAGGCAAATTTTTAGAATCGTGAAAGTGCACAATTGGAAATTTGAATATCTCAAATTTGTGGTTATGGCTTTACTCTACTTTACATGGAGTGTTTTGTGTGGATGGTATATGGTGTTATGTGTGGATTTGGGTGTGATTTAAGGTAAGTGAGTGTTTTGTAAGGGTTTTGGGTGAGAGGCTGAATGTATGTGAGTGTGTTTGTAAGTTGTACCTGTGAGTCAGGGTAGGCTGGTGAGTGTATGAATGTGTAAATGTTGGATGTGTTGCTGTTTGTATATGCATGATGTGTGTGTTTGTGAGGGACAGTAGAGTGTCTGGGTGTGAGTTTGCTGTCTTTTCCTGTTTGTCTGATCTCGACGTTAGTATATTTGTATATATATATATATATATATATATATATATATATATATATGTGTGTGTGTGTGTGTGTGTGTGCGTGGCGGGGGTTCAGGGGGGGCTTGTCCCCTGCTTATGTGTAGTATAGGTGTGTTCATTTCTGCTGTGTTTGTGAATGTTTTGTTGTTTGATTTGTTATAGTGTGGGTAGGATAGTGTATGTGTTATGTGGTGTATGTTGTGTTTATGTTCGATATTTTGTATTTCACAGTTTTGGGTTTCGGGATTTTGAACATTCACCTTTATGGTCTTGAGATAGTGTAATTCAAGATTTCAATAATTTGAGATTATAAAAGGGAACCATTTGATTGACATAACTCTAACATGTAGGGCTATCTGCAGAATGGCCAGAATTTGGACTCCTATGTTTGGTGTGTTCCTCAGACATTTGTTTCTTTACAAAATCAGTAGCATACTCTGGGGATTGCAGTCAGTAACTGCTAACATCCATTTGTGTTTCTGACCTCATATCCCTCAGAAAAGATATGTTACAGCTAACTTTATTACAACAGCAACATTCTCACTTTATAACAGCAATATTTCAAATATGTCCCTGTTTTTGGGCCTCTGTCTCACAATTATGTCAGGCTTTGTCCAGATGTCATGCAGTAAGAGGTTGATAGGTATGGTATATGATCATTTAGTGCTTACATTCCTGACATTATCCCAGTGATGTATCAGACTCCCAGACATGTTATGTGAAAGAGGCCTTATATATGAGGGGAAAGCCTGGACATTCTGAGTATAGTTTCCCTAATGTGATGTTATGTCCAGATATTTGTAGGACATAATGTTACCTAGCCCCAATAAGTGTTGTGTATTTCTGACACATCAGTGGGCTGATGTGAGGATTTCAGTCACTAATTAGTGGGAAAAAAATTGAATGTTGGACTTGTGCTATTTCAGTTATTATATGTTAGGACAGACATGAGGGCATTACTGCAGCAACTGTGTCAGCCTATCTACTCCAGTATTTCAGATATTTCCCTATTTCCATGGTTTTGTCCCCCCACTTTCTCAAGCCTGGCCCAAGTTTGTTGCACTAAGGGGTTCTGAGCCTACCTCAGGACTGTCTGGATTGTTGCAGTATGTCTAGGTTTATTGCTCATATTTCTGGTCTGTTCCACAGATACATTATTTTCATATCCCTGGTAAATCACTGTGAGAATCTGAGGATTTCTGATAGTAAATGACATACATTTCAGTTTCAGAACTCACATCCTTCAGAATAAGTATGCTGAAACACACCCTGTCATTCTGGCAACATTCTACATTTATAAGAGCGTTATTTGAAATATGTCCCTAGTTTTGACCCGTTGTCCCCCCATTTGGACAGCCTTGGGTCAGATTTCTTGCGGTAAGAGGTTGGTAGGTATGGTTCTGAGGTATGACTTCACTACATGTTATGAGCGCATACATATATATATATATATATATATATATATATATATATATATATATATATATATATATATATATATATTCACCCTCCCACACACCCCACTTATATATTCTAACTCCAAGGTCGCACTAAACACACAAACACACAACAAACACCACCACACACACTCACACACACACACACTAAAATCCTTACCCATTATCCTGAAACACACAACACTTACCTGACACCCCAGATAATTCCACAAACGTACCACATGTCACGAACGCGACACCACGATAACGGTGGATTCAACATTTGCTGATTCGACATAGTGTAGTTTCGGTTAACTGCACTTTCCACTATTCAGTCTCGGTGTACTTAATTTCGACATTTCAGTATGTCGAGATTGTCAAGTGTATCTATATATATATATATATATATATATATATATATATATATATATAATATATATATAATGTGTGTGTGTGTGTGTCTATATACAACACATGACTGGTTCCACAAAGTTTTCTCCCTAATGTTTTATGCCTCTGTTGTATGATATGTTTGGAAATGCACCATTAATTTCTACAAATCATATGGTGTAGTGGTATGCGTCCTATGACTATAGTGCCCAGGATCATGGGTTTAACACTTGGAACTGTTGTTTTTTTCATTAATATTAAATTATCAGAATGCATGATTTGTTTGTTAAAGTATTACACTTTCTCTCAGCGCAGATGTTGTAGTGGCATTTTGCTGTGATTATAGAGGACAGCATCCCAGGTTCGAAACTTGGCAGGGCTGACTATTTTGTTGCTGGGCAGAACAAGGTCTGATGGATACAGAGTGATTAAGGCACATTTATGCTTATTATACTGATAATTTTATATTATAAAATAATATTTATATACACATAATTTTACATTTACCTTCCATGACATTCCCCTATGTGCTTTCATTAATTTATATTCTTGTGTGACTATACTGTATGAGGTACTTGTGTTTATATGGGGGTTACACATCTTTTCTACACTGACATCTCACTTTTGGAACTGCTACACTACCCTGGTTGACAAAAAAAGTTGCTACATAATTTAAGTTTACTAAAATAATTTTAACACTTCTTTCACATAGGAAAGTATGTTGTCTGTCTTGGGACTAGAACCATGAGCACCTGTATGTAAAGCCGCAATTCTATCGACTACCACTACCTCAGCTTGGAAACTTTAACTTTCTATTTGCATTTAGCCCTTATGGGATGTTTAAGCTATGCTAAGCGGATGGCCAGAATGTGCACGCCCACTTAGCTACATTTAAACATTCCTGAGGCTAGTGGAAAATTCATCTTTTTATCATTTCAGTGTCTGTAGACACTGAAATAGTGTCAAAATATTTGAGCAAAGCTCTAATATTATGCCAGTTTGGCTTAGAAAGTGCCATACAGCACTTTTTGACTGAAGGGGGGGGGGGTTTAGTGTCTGTGCATTACTCGGACACGCCCCCTGCACCCGTTCACATTCCGTGTCTGTGTAGATTAAACAGCAGCTCGCCTTCATGCATGTGCAAGGTGCGCTGCTGTTTTAAATGGACATGAACCGCTCAATGCAAGAATAGTCTTATTCTTGCATGGAGCTTCCTGAATCCAGGGGCCTGTTCCTCTACTCAGTCTCATATAGACTGCTCAGAGGTGACTTGTGTCTGGTATGCAAGGCCATTTCAGACCCAGCGTTGATGGAGTTGCTTCACATCCATAAGATAAACTCCACCCACACAGCCCACATACAGGGCCTTAACCTGGTCTGTGACATCAATAGAATTTGTTGGCAGGATAGATTTGTGTCCCAAAGACTCGCCTATCTGTGGAATAGATTTTTCTCCGTATTAAGCAGAGTACCTATCTAGCCTTCTTTAAGAGGAACCTGGACGACTGGATGGGAAACAGAAAATACACCCCTGGGATCCCACCCGTGTCCCTGCTGGACAGGAGAAACAGGTGCTGAATTTGAGGGAACATGGGTGAAATTCTTGACTAGGTTTATAAGGGCCTCTGGGCCAATAGCCCAGTGTCATCCTATGAACCTATGAACCTGTGTACGTTTGTTTTCCATTTTGTGGTTCAGTCAAAGCTATCTTCAACAAAATCTTACAGATCCATATAAGCACATACATATGTATAAATGCATAGATATATACCTCCATCCATTAATCCATCCATCCACAACCCCTTTTCCCACTTTTTGGAAATGGGGTTGCAGTGTTATTTCAATGGTAATGATCATCTACAGCTAAGGTTTAGACTGCTGTGTGGCTAGCCCTGTTATGGTAATTCTTGCACCCCACATGCTCACATGCACACTCACACCTATGGCCAATTTAGAGTTTCCATTCCACCTACTCCATTCCTTTGGAATGTGGCATGACATCAAGACACCCAGAAGAAACTCACATGAGCACAAGGAAAACATGAATATGTCACATAGAATGCACTGCAGCTGAAAATCAAACCAGGAAACCTCTTGCTGTGAGGAGACAATGATATCTGCTGCACCACTGTGCCACCCTATATAAATATATATATATATATATATATATATATATATATATATATATATATATATACAGAGAGAGAGAGAGAGATGCACATATATATTTACAGACAAAGATAGTTTCTGTTTGATAGCCAGTACGTAAGTATGCCCTTGGTCGATATTAGAATTTAACAATATGTAGTATGTTGCTGATTACTGTAGGAATTCACAAGTTTTACATATTTGTACATGAATAGATTTCTGCATTATTTCCTTTCTTTTGCCATTGCCCGCCAACACAAAAGTGTGTGTTTATGCAAAATCTCGGTCTGGCTCTTAGGGTACAAAAATACATAGAGACTGTGCACAGCTTGCTCTCTGTTACAGTCGGGCTACCTGAAATGGCCATGGCTCAATACTACAGTGTCAACTGCCAGTGGGGTTCCAACATAGAAAAATCTAGTCATGGACTGGCATTCACATCAAGCAGACTATTTCCTATATAGACAATTAGATCCTGCAGCCATTATCCCATTATTCCAACATTTACATTTACAGTTAGCTGTTACTCTAAATATCTTCCCAGCTTGCACCAGAAAAAGTTGATATGAGTCCCTATTCCATGTTGATTTATTTCAGCAAAGGATGTTTTCATTTTGAGATGGGTAGTAACATACCACTTATGATAAATTATTTGGTCTGGGACTGACCTCAAGCTGGTTAATAAGTTGAATAGCCTCATAATGATAATGCTAGGAGTTTATTTTATGGTCAGTATAGGCCAGTGAAGCTTGGCTACAACAGCACCATGAGGGGCGTCATAAGGGCAAGCATCAACAATGATTCAAAGACTGACACAGGTGCCTGATTAGCAGCAGAGTAGCTATAAGAAAAACCTGCTGTTTGAAATTCCACCGCTGAATTTTCTTTTCACTTATAGCAGAGTACACATGTAAGAATGCAATAGAGCAGGGAAGGTATTCAGAATTCCTTAACGGGTAAAATGCTGCTTGAGAGTTGAATTATGGTGTCCTTTAGAGTCCTCCTGTGTCATAGCTCATACTTTCCCTTTCCTTAGTAGTGATATTGTTAACATTTCTGCATGTCTCACTAACTCCTGTAGTAATTATGCAGTCCAGCTATTGTAATGAGTAATAAGGAGTCTGTTTCAGCTGCTGGCACCTGCATCCACAAGTAGCCCTTGCTGGATTTCAGAATACATCAGGGTTGCATCTGTGCCATGCAGACATCTGTAGGCCTCTCAGCATGTTGTGCATCTTATTTGGATATTCAGCGTAGCCATTCATTTTCATGGTAAGTGAGAAGTAAAAGGGTCCATAGGAAGAACCGGTCCATCCTGAAGCAAACTGTTGAGTAATTCCAACTACTTTTTTCAACCTTAGGTAACTCTCAAGTTTACAGACCAAATCATTGCAATGCAAATATGTCACTACTTTCTTTAAAGTTCAGCTTGATTTTATGATCCATTAAAAGTAACTCTCCAGACTTTTTTACATGGGCTTTTATGTATTTTTTCTCTTCTGAGGATGAAAATGCTGCTCAGAAATCTCATCTGTCAGACATTATTACATTGCATTTTTGCTAATGTTTACTGTTCTACCCTGACCCATAACTATTTGCATAACATAAGCATAAGTAAATCAAATTAGTCACAGCACCATTAACATAATTGTTAGTATTTAAAAATTAATTTCATATTACCAGTAATGCAAAATAAAGTGTTTATTTTAGTGTACCTGTTGTCCTTAAACTGTTTAATAATTTAAGTTGCATGTATATACTACAGCAAGCGATATTGCCAAACTGTATTTTTATTTAATTCTGTAGATAAGGGAGATAGGTACTCACATTTCTGAATTCTAGCTATCTTTAATGAGGAGGATGATATGAGGGAGGCATGTCCACTTTCTAATGGATTTATTTGAAATAGAGTTTCATTAGCATATGTCCAGAACTGTAAATGCTGCCTTCTAAGAGTGACACCATCTGTGTGATAATCCTACATTGAAATTACTTTGTGTGTGTGTGTTGGAAATAGCTACAGTAAGATTATGCTACATGTTCTTTATTCATAAAGTATTTTCTTCCATGCATGGCTTTCTGAGGACACTGACTGTGAGCCTTGCAAAAAAATCTATGAAAATTGCTGGTACCCTATTTTCAACCATCTTCACCTAGACCTGAATGAAATCATAACAGCAATAAAGGGTGAATGAAAATATAATATATATGTAGAAGATACAAGACTGTTAAGAGGAAAAGAAGAAAATAAAAGGCAGTAAATATAAACAGCAATAGACTATTCAAATATAATTTGGATGAGTGGTTAAGCAACTATAAATTCACCCCTGGTTTAGCACCCCTTTCCCTTAAAGAAAGGGGGATCATGCAATGGTAACATATTCTTGCTTGGGTCACTTCTTGGTTATTCATATGCAAAACATAATAGGCTAAAAAATACCATGGCAATGTAAGGCTAGTCCTCTTAAGATCCTCACAGATCAAAATTCTAATAGATACTTACGAACCTTTCATCTTTTTGAAAGTGTGACATTGCTGGTAAAAAGTGCCTTGGTACTGTGGCAATACACAGAGAACAGTGACAACAATGAAACATAATAATGTTCAGGCTTTTGTGAACAGTTTTCTTGTGAATTTTATAATCAAGATAGAAAATACAGTCGTTTTACATTTCTAAAAGATCAAAGCAGCCAAATAAATTAGTCAAGAAGGAAGACAAAAGGCATATTCAACCACACATGAAACTCAAAAAGGTTGTACATTTATCCCAAACATTTCACATAGGACTTGTCATGATAAGCAAGGAACATACGAGAGTGTGTTTTCAAAAAGAGAGAGATCATATGCTTAATGTTGAGGATAGACATTGATGTACCACACTGTAGCTGAAACACATCCACAGAACTCATTAAGGACCATTGCTGCAAGATTCATCAATCTGCATTCCAAAGTCACTTCCATGATCCAAAATGTGTTGCACAAAACCAAAAAGTTCAGAACTAACTCAAAGAACAAACTACATTGGTGGAATCACAACATAAATGGGCTTTGTAAAAGAAGGAAGAAAATCCTAGCAAAAAATTAGGAGATGTAGCAACTATCCAGATAAATGCACTCATCAAATTAAACAAACAACTGCCATGAAAACTAAAGTGCACCAAAGAAAATTTGAGGTAAACATGGCCTCTCAGGCTAATGATGAGCCACAAGACATTGTTTAGCTATGTCCATAACCTCAAAAGCAATACACAATTCTGTGCAGATCTCATTGTTAATGGAACAACCTATACTGAGCCAGAAGATATAGCAAACCTACTGGAAGACAAATTCAGCTCTAACTTTACCCATCTCTCCCCCTCAACTTCCCCTTAGAAAATACCATCAAATATAACTCCCTATACTATTACTAGGAAAAGGGTCCTCAATGCTCTGTCTAAGGCCAAGAACTCTGCATCACTTGGCCCAGACAATATCCCAGGATGCCTTCTAAATAGCATGAAATGTGACCTATCTGGAATCACTATTTAACCATAGCCTTCAAACAGGCTTTGTGCTTAACAAATGGAGAAAAGCAACCCTCATCCCTCTGCACAAAGGTGGGCATCTGTACTGACATAGGAAACCTGCAGACACTGGACACCCAACCTAATTTGGATTAGGCAAGGGCAGGTCATGCCTTCTTGACCTGGTGGACTTCTGTGAGAAGCAATGTATGAGGGCAAAATGGTTCACACTACCTATTTTGACTTGGACAAGATTTGACACAATACCTTACTCAGCCATTGTTGACAAATTAATAGATTACATATAAACCCTTATGTCAGTAGGTGGATAGCCAACTGACTCACAGGCAGGACCAAGGAAGTTGGAAATGGTGACTCCACTGGACCACTGCTTTTCGGCATTTACTTCTGTGAAGTCAAGGCCAATGTCAAGAGTCTCTGGATAACCAAATTTGCAGATGTATGCAAATTAGGAGCAGTCATAGAATTCCTCAATGACACTAATGTTCTCCAGGAAGAGCTGACACAGACAAATAAGTTGTTTCAGAGCTGTGAATTATAACTAAATGCCAAGAAATTCATAATAGTATCCTTCTGGAGATCATTCTCCCTCTAAGAATTGATTCAGTAGTCAGAGACTTGGAGACAGACATATACAGTAATCTAGCCTTTGCCCATTATGTGTCTACAGTAGTAAGGGAATCATTCTATGTTGTGCAAATTATAAATTTATATTTAAAGGTATGGCATTCAGGTCCAAGGAGGTAATTGTTCCACTGTATTCAGCATTCATCAGACCTGTCATTGAGTAAAATGCCTCCCTTTGGTATATATCTAACCAGGCTTTTCCAACTGCTAGAATGTCCACAGAGTCTCCTCACTAAACAAAAATATTGACATGTCCTATGCAGACCACCTCAAAGCCCTCTCACCGTATTCCGTCTCCTACAGGCTGTTGAGGGAAGGTCTATGTCTGGCATACAAAGCATTGTCAGACCCCACCCTGATGACCCTTCTGCATATCCCCAAATCAATTAACAACAGAATTACCCATTCTAATGTCTTAAACCTTGCCTGTGATATAAATAGGACCTACTGGAGAGACATGTGTGTATCCTAGAGATCACCTCTACCCTGGAACAGGCTCCCCATCTATGTGAAGCAGAGTCCTTCCCTAACTCAATTTAAATATAACTTGGACAACTGGATGTGGAACAGGAAATTCATCTTTGGTTTGGCACCTTCGTCTTTAATGGATACAAGCAGCCTGTAAATGAGGTATTTCCCAGGCCCTTGTTTGTAAATATTTCATCTCCCAGGCTGCTGCTTACCCTTATCAAGGGTACCAGAACTTGTCTGAGATTGGTATGTACGGCTAGACTTAAAAACACCCTAGTGGTTGTTAGTCTAGTGCACACCTATGAACCTAAGAATCTAAAGGAAAACACACTGCCCTGAAATTGAGGTAGAAGAAACGACCAGTTTATTATTTAATGCCTTCATCTAAATGCTGAAATATATTTCATCAGAATACAAATCAATGCAGAGCACACTCCCTAAAAACACCCCCCCCCCAAAAAAATACATCATGTGATTATAATCATATGACAAAGTCACATAGAACTAGGTGAAGACTTTAAATGTGTATGACTAGCATTATTTGCCTTTATGTTGTTGTAGCAATGCAAAAAGCTTAAGGATAAAAACAAGATGAAAAATAATAGCCTGGGATGTAGCATTAAAATGTATTTGCCAATGCACATCCTTTGCTTCAAAGTGTAATTTCCTGCCACTGCCTCTTGGGGAAGGCAGTCATTTTTCAAAGATAAAAAATCTAAACCTTTTGAAAGCACTGCATTTGGTAGAATATGTACAAAGGACATTTGTGGAGTCATAGGTTCTAATGCTATACATTTCCTGGTATATACATTGTCTAAGTGCACAATCATTTTTGCCAATAAAATCTGGTTGGCATTTGTCATGGACAACCATGTACACCACCCTGTTTGTACCACAGTTAAATTTGCCATTACAGTAGTGGCTAGGATAGCCCTGAATGTGTTTCAGTCCCCTTGTAAATACAATGACACTGCCACATGCCCTAACCTTGGATATCTTGGATACCTAGCCTAATGAATCCTGTTTCTTTAGTTTATTCATCACTATGTTTTTGATACTCTTGCCCTTTTTAAAATAAAATGAATATCAGGCCCAAGCTTTTGACAAAATGTGTGACTTGTACCTATTACTGCTTTCCAGTATTTCATACAGATTTTTTGTAATCTCCACAGCCTGACATGTATAGAGCAGTATCATAGATTGTACTGAGTGTTGGCTAGGCCTGGTGGTGCTCATTATTGCTAGTGTTACAGAAAAAAACACCCAGTAAAATGCCAGGATGTACTGGCCTTGTCTTTCTTTAGTAACTTCTGCTCTAACCTTACTAACAAGCATTGGTGGATAACCACATTTAAAAAACACATTCTCTTAAGCTAATAGCCCTCATAGTCACCATAATTTGAATTCATAGTCAGTGCTTCATTGAACAAGTCTAGGGTCATTAGTTGAGAAATACATGTAAAGAAATCTATGACACTGATGGCAAGAAAAATAACACTGTGGTAAAATCAGTCTTTTAAAATAATTAAAAAGCGACATGAGTCTTTTAGAACATGAGGCTTATCAGTAATTTTATTTCAGAATGTAATCAGTGAAAGAATACAAAGTTTCTGCTTTGCATTATTTAGAGGCTACTATTGACCTTATGGATGGGTCATGTACACATTTATGAAAATATGGAACTCCCAACATTGTTGTAGAAAGTTTAATAGTTTAAGTTGTGGCATTCCATCATGTTGGCATCAATGTGCCTGTATGATGGTTGAGCTTCATTTATGGATAGCAGTTTATATTTACTACTATCCGTGAATAAATTAAATATTTTACAAATGTAGTAATTTTGGTCCATTAAAACCATTATCTCCTCCCCTATCGGGCTTCATACCTCTTGTAGTAAAGAATTGCTACAAGGTATTTAATAAATTATTCTATTCTTTTGCTGTTATAAAACTGACTTTTTGACTTGACATTTGATGATCAACTAAAGTAATTATCACGCACTTGCTCAAAAATAGCCAAATGTGGGTTCACAGGTTTGGGAAAAAAATTTTTTTGGGGGGGTTTTTTTTAAAAATTTTTTTCCCCAAAAAAATTTTTTTTTTGGGGGCCTTTTTAAAAAATTTCACCCCTTTTTGGGAAAAATTTTCCAAAATTTTTAAAAAAAAAATTAAAAAAAAAAAAAAATTTTTTTTTTTATTCCCCCCCCAAAATTTTTCCCAGGAACTCCCCAAAAAAAAATTTTTTAAAAAATTTTTTCCCCTTTTTTAAAAAACCCCTTTTTTTTCCCTTTTCCCCCCCAAATTTTTTTTTTAAAACCCCCAAAAAAAAAAAACCAAAAAAAAAATTTTTTTTACAAAAAAAGGGGGTTTTAAAAAAAAATTTAAACCCTTTAAAATTTTTAAAAAAAAATTTTTTAAAAAAAAAACCCCCCCGGCCCAAAAACCCTTTGGGTTTTTGGGGGCCTTTTTTTCCAAAAAAATCCCCAAAAATTTTTTTTTTTTAAAAAAAAGGAAAAAAAAAAAAAGGGTTTAAAAATTTTTTTTTTTTAAAAACAAAAAAAAATTTTTTTAAAACCAAAAAATTTTTTTTAAAAAAAAATTTTTTTTTTTTTTTAAAAAAAATTTTTAAAAAAAAAAAACCCCCCCCCCCAAAAAATTTTTTTTCTTAAAAACCCCCAAAAAAAAAAAAATTTCCCCTTTAAATTTATTAAAAAAAAAAATTTAAAAGGGGGTTTTTTTAAAACCGGAAAACCCAAAATTTTTTAAAAAAAAAAAAAAAAATTTTTTTTAAAAAAGGGTTTTTAAAAACTTTTAAAAAAAAAAAAAAAATTTAAAAAATTTAAAAAAAAAAAAAAATAAAAAAAGGGGTTTTTTAAAAAAAAAAAAAAGGTTTTTTTTTTTAAAAAAAAAAAATTTCATTTCCCCTTTTTTTTAAAAATTTTTTGGTTCCCCTTCCCTTTTTCAAAAATTTTAAAAAAATTTTTTTTTTAAAATTAAAAGGGGGGGAAAAATTGGGAAAAAAATTTTTAAAAAAAAATTTTCCCCCTTTTTCCCGGGGGTTTTTTTGGGGGGGTTTTTTTTAAAACCCCATTAAAATTAAAACCCCCCATTTCCCCCAAAAAAACATAAAAACCCCCGGGCCCCCCCAAAAAAAATTTTTCTTTTTTTTTGGTTTTTTTTTTAAAAAACCACCTTTTTAAAAAAAAAAACCCCTTTTTTTAAAAATTTTTGCCCCCCAAAAAACCTATTTTAAAAAAAAAAAAATTTTTTCCCCCCCCAAAAAAATTTTTTTTTTTTTAAAAAAAAACCCCAAAAAAAATTTTTGGAAAAAAAAGGTTTTTTAAAAAAAATTTTTTTAAAAAAAAATTTCCCCCAAAAAAAATTTTTTTTTCCCCCCAAAAAATTTTAAAAAAAAAAATTTCAAAAAAAAATTTTTTTTTTTTTTTTAAATTTTAAAAACCCCCTTTTTTTTAAAATTTGGGGGTTTTTTTTAAAATTTTTAAAATTTTAAAAAATTTTTTTTTTTTTCCCCAAAAAAATTTTTTTTAAAAAATTTTTAAAAAATTTTTTCCCTTTTTTAAAAAAATTTTTTTTTTTAAAATTTTCCCCCAAAAAAATTAAAAAAGGTTGGAAAATTTTTTTTAAAAATTTTTGGGGCCCCTTTTTTTTCAAAAATTTTTTTTTTTTAAAAAAAAATCATTTTTTAAATTTTTTTTTTAAAAAAAAAAAAAAATTTTTTTTTTTTTTTAAAACCCATTTTTTAAATTTTTTTTTTTTTAAAAAAAAAATTTTTTTGGGGGTTTTTAAAAATTTCCGGGGTTTTTTTTAAAAATAAACCCCCCCAAAAAAAAAAATTTTTTTTTTTTAAGTTTAAAAAAATTTAATTTTAAAAAAATTGGTTAAAAACCAAAAAAAATTTTTTTTTTTATTTTTAAAATATATTTTTATTAAATTTTTTTTAAAATTTTAAAAAATTTTTTTTTTTTTAAAAATTTTTCTTATTTTTTTTTTTAATTTTTCCCCCTTTTTTTTTTTAAAATTTTTAAATTATAAAAATTTTTTTTTAAAAATATAAAAAAAAAAAATTTTTTTTTTTTTTAAAAAAAAAAAAAATTTTTTTCAAAAATTTTTTTAAAAAAGGGAAAAAAATTTTTTTTTTTTTTTGTCCCTCCTTTTAAAAGTTTGGGAAAAAACCCCAACTAAAATCCCCTTTTTAAAAATTTTTGGGGTTCCCTATTAAATTTTTTTCCCCTTTTTTTTAAAAGGGCCCCCGGGGGGGTTAAATTTTCCCCCTTTTTAAAGGGGATTAAATTTTTTTACTTTCCGGGGGGGGGCCTTTCAAAAAAAACCCCCCCCCTTTTTTTGGGGTTTTTAAAAATTTTTTCCCCTTTTTGAAAAAGTTTCCCCCTTTTCCCCAAAAAAAAAAAATTTTTTTTTTTTTTTTTTTAAAAAAAAATTTTTTTTTTTGGGGGGAGCCCCAAAAACATTTTGGGGTTTTTTTGGGGTTTTTTAAAATTTTTAAAAAAAAATTTTTTTAAAAAATTTTTTTAAAAATTTTTAAATTTTAATTTTTTTTTTAAAAAAATTTTTTTTTTTTTTTTTTCTTAAAAAAATTCCCGGGGGGGTCCCCCGAACCCCCGGGGGGGGGAAAAGGGGGTTTGGGAAAGGGGCCCCCCTTTAATTTTTAAAAAAAAAAATTTAAAGGGAATTCCCCCTTTAAAATTTTTAAAACTTTAAAGGAAAAATTGGCCGGTTTGGGGGGGAATTTAACCCGGGTTTAAAAGGTTTTTTTAAAAAAACCCCCCGGGGGGGTTTTACCCCCGAAAATCCCCGGGGGAAAATTTTTTTCCCCCCCTTTCCCTTTTTTTTTCAACCCCCAAAATTTAAAAGGGGTTTTGGCCCCCTTTTTAAAATTTTGGGGGGGTGGGCCCCAAAAAAAAAATTTTTTAAAAAAAAAGGGGGGGGGGTTTTTTTTTTTTTAAATTTTTTGGGGTTTTTTTTTTACGTAAATTTTTTTTTACAAACCCCCCCTTTTTTTTTTCAAAAAATTTTTTTTTTTAAAAAAACCGGGGTTTGGGGGTTTTTTTCCCCCCCCTTTTTAAAATTAATTTTTTTCCCCCTTTTTTTTTCGGCCCTTTTTTTAAAAAGGGGGAAAAAAATTTTTTTCCCCCCCCCCTTTGGGGTTTTTTTTTGGGGTTGGGGAAAAGGCCGGGTTTTTGGGGGTAAGGGGTTTTTTTTTAAACGGTTTTTTTTTTTTTTTTAAATTTGGGGGCCCCCCCCTTTTTTTTTTTCCGCCCCCCTTTTTTTTAAAAAAAAAAGGGAGGAAAAATTTAAAAGGGGGAAAAAGGAAGGGAAAAAAGGGGGGGAAAAAAAGGGGGGCCCCTTGTCCCTTTTTTTTGGGGGGTTTTAATTTTAAATTTTGGGGAATTTAAAAAAAAAAAAAACCCCAAAAAGGGGTTTAAAAAAAAAAATTTTTTTGGGGAAAAAAAGGGGGCTATTAAAGGGTTTTTTTTTAAAATTTTTTAAAAAAAGGGGGGGGGGTTTTTTTTTTGGGGAAAAAAATTTTTTTGGGAAAAAAATTTTTTTTGGGGAAAAAAAAATTTTTTAAAAAGGGGGGGGTTTTTGGGGCCCTTTTGGGGGGGGCTTTTCCCCCGGGGATTTCCCCCCCCCCTGGGGTTTGGGGGGGGGTTTCCCCGGGGGGGGAGGGAAAAACCCCCCCCAAAAAGGGGGGGGGGGGGCCCCTTTAACCCGGGGGGAAAAAAGGGGGGGGGGAACCCCGGGGGGGGGGCCCCCCCCCTTAACTTTTAAAAAAAAGGGGACCAAAACCCCCGGGGGGGTTTTTCCAAAAATTTTTCCAGGTGGGGGGGGGGGCCCCCCCGCCCCCTTTTTTATTTTAAAAATTTTTTTGGGGGGCCCCCCCCCAAAAAATTGGGAAAAAACCCCCCCCCCCCCCAAAAAAAAAATTCCCCAAAAATTTTTTCCGGGGGCCCCCCGGGGTTGAAACCCCGGGAAGGGGGTTTTTTTTGGGGGTTTTAAAAATAAAATTTTTTGGTTAAAAAAAAATTTTTTGGGTTTAAATTTTTTTCCCGGGGGGGGGGAAAATTTTTAAAAAGGGGGGGGTTTTTTTTCCCCTTTAAAAAAACCCCCAAAACCCCCGGGGGGGGGGGGGGGAAAAACCCCTTTTTTTAAGGGGGTTTTTTTTTTTTCATTTTTTTAAATTTTAAATTTTTTTTCCCCCCGGGGGGGAAAAAAAAAAAAAAATTTTTTTTTTGGGGTTTTTTTTTTTTTAAAATTTTTAAAAAAAAATTTTTTTTTTTGGGGGGCCCCCGGGTTTTTTTTTAAAAAAATTTCCCTTTTTTTGGTTTTTTTATTTCCCCAAAAAAGGGCCCCTTTTTTGGTTTTCCTTTTTTTTGGGTTAAACCCCCCCCCCAATTTTTTTTCATTTTAAAAAATTTTTCCCCATTTTTTTTTCCCCCTCTTTTTTAAAAACCCCCCCGGGGGGAAAAAAATTTTTTTAATTTTTTTTTTTGGGGGGTTTTTTTGGGGTTTTCCCCGGGGGGAAGGTTATCTTAAAAAAAAATTTTTTTAAAATTTTTTTTTTGGGGGTTTTTTTTCCCCCCCTTTTTTTTTTTTGGGCCAAAATTTTTTTAAATTTTTAAAACCCTTTTTTGGGGGGGGGCCCCAATTTTTCCCCTTTTTTTTTTAAAAACCCCCAAAAAATTTTTAAACCCCCCCCCCGGGGAAAGGGGGGGGGCCCCGGGGGGGGGGTTTTAAAAAAAAATTTGGGGTTTTCCCCTTTTGGGGAAAAGGGTTTTTTAAAACTTTTTAAAAAAGGGTGGGGTTTTTGGGGGGCCCCCCCGGGGGGGGTTTTTTGGGGGGAAAAAGGGGTGGGGGAAATTTTGGGGGGGTTGGAAAAGGGGTTTTTTCCCCCTTTAAAAAATTTTGGCCCCCAGGTTTTTTTCGGGGGGCCCCCTTTTTTTTCCCCCCTTTTTCCCCCTTTTTGGGGGTTTTTTTTTTTTTTTAAAAGGGTTGGGGGAAAAAAACCCCAAAAAAAAGGGAATTTTTTTAAAAAATTTTGGGCCCCCTTTTTTTGGGGGATTTGGGGGCTTAACCCCTTTTTTTTTTTTCCAATTTTTAAAAAAATTTTTTTATTTTTTCCCCGGGGGGGGGGGAAAAAAAAAAACCCCCCCCCCCCCCATTCTTTTTTTTTTCCCAAAAAGGGGGTTTTTAAAAAAAATTTTTTTTAATTTTTTTTGGGGTTTTGGGGGGAAAACCCCCGGGGGGGTTTTTACCCCCTTTTTTTGGGGGAGGGGGTTTTTTTTTTTTGTTTTTTTTTTCCAAAATTTTTTTAAACCCCCTTTTTTTTTTTTTTTGGTTTTTTAAAATTTTGGGGTTTTTTTTTGGGGCTTTGGGGTTTTTGGGGGGGGGGAAAAAAAAAAAAAATTTTTTTTTTTTTTGGGTTTTTTTTGGTTTTTTTTAAAAAAACCTTTTAAAAAATTTTGGGGTTGGGTTTCCCTTTTCCCCCTTTAAAAAAAAAACCAAAAAAAACCCCCCCGGGCCCCCCCAAAAAAATTTTAAAAAGGGGGAAAAAAAAAGGCAAAAATTTTAAAAATTTTTTTCCCAATGGGGAAGGGTTAAAAAAATTTTTAATTTTTAAAAAGGGAAATTTTTTTTTTAAAAAAAAAGGGGAAAGGCCGGGAAAATTTTTTTTTTGAATTTTTTCCAAAAAAAAAATTTTTAAAAAATTTTAAAAATTAAACCCAAAAAAAAAAAAAAAAACCAAAAATAAAATTAAAAAAAACCAAGGGTTCCCAAAACCAAAACCCCCCAAAAAAAAACCAAAAAAAAAATTTTAAAAAAAAAAAAAACCCCCCTTTTTGTCCAAAAAAAGGGAAAAATTCCCAAAAAAATTAAAAGGGGAAAAAAATTTTTTAAAAACCCCCCTTGGGGTTTCCCCCCCTTTTCCCCAAAAAACCCAAATTTTTTTTTTGGGGGGCCCAAAAAAGGGGGAAAAAAAAATTTTTTTTAAAAAGGGCCCCCCCCCCTTTTAAAAAGGTTAAACCGTTTCCCCAAAGGGGGGCCCCCTTTTAAAAAAAATTTTTCAAAAAAAAAAAGGTTTTGGGGAAAAAAGTAAAAAAAAATTTTTTTTTTAAAAAAAAAAAAATTAAAAAGGAAAAAAAAAAATTTTTCCCAAATTTTTTTTTTTTTTTTAAAAAAAGGGAAAAAGAAACAAAAAAAAATTTTTTTAAAAAATTTTTTAAAAAAAAAAAAGGTAAACCCTTAAAAACCCCCAACCCAAAACCTTTTTAAAAACCAAACCCCCAAAAAAAAAAAAAGGGGGGGAAAAACCCAAAAAATTTTTCCCCAAAAAAAAAAAGGGGGGGGAAAAAAAAAAAAAAGGGGGGAAAAAAAATTTTTTAAAAATTTTTTAAAAAAAACCCCCCCCTTTTTTAAAAAAAATTTTTTCCCCCCCCAAATTAAAATTTGGGCCCCCAAAAATTTTAAAAACCCCCAAAAAAAAAAAAAAACCCAAAAAATTTTTTTTTAAAAAAAAAAATTTTTTGGCCCCCCCCTTTTTTTTTTGGGGGGCCCCAAAAATTTAAATTTTAGGGAAAAAAAATTCCCCTTTTAAAAAAAATTAAAAACCCCCCCCCCCAATTTTTGGGGGGGCCCGGGAAAAAATTTTCCCTTAAAAAAAAATTTTTTAAAAACCCCCCCTTTAAAAAAATTTTAAAAAAACCCAAAAAAAAAAAACCCTTCCCCCCCCAAATTTAAAAAAATTTTTTAAAAAAAAAGGAAATTTTAAAAACCAAAAAACCCAAAAAAAAATTTTAAAAAAAAAAAAAAAAATTTTTTTAAAAAAAAAAGAAAAAACCCCAAAAAAAAATAAAAGGGGAAAAAACCCCTTTTCCCCAAAAAAAACCCCCTTTTTAAAAAACACAAAGGGGTTTTAAAAAAAAAAAAAAAAAACCAAAAAAGGGGGGTTTTAAAATTTCCCTTTTAAAAATTTTTAAAAATTTTTTTGAAAATTTGGAAAAAAAAAAACATTTAAAAATTTTAAAAAAAATTTTAAAAAAAAAACCCCCCCCCCAAAAAAAAGGGGGGGGGAAAAATTAAAAAAAAAATTCCCAAAAACCCAAATTTTTAAAATTTTTTTTAAAAAAAAAAAAAAAGGGCCCCTCAAAATTTTAATTAAAAAGGGGGGCCAAAAAAATTTTTCCCAAAAAACCCCCCCAAAAAAATTTTTTTTTTGGGGGATTTTTAAAAATTTTAATTAAAAAAAAGGGGGGTTTCATTTCCCCGGCCCGGAAGGCCTAAAAAAATTTTTGATTTCCAATAAAAGGGGGTTTTAAAAAAAAAAAAGGGGGGGGTTTTTTAAAGGGGCCCCCCCGGAAGGGGTTTTTAAACCCCCTTTTTTAAAAAAAAAAATTAAAAAAAAAAAAAATTTTTGGGGTTTTTAAATTTAAATTTTTTCCAAAAGGGGGCCTTTTAAAAGGGGTCCCCCCTTTTTTTTTGTTTAAAAAAAATTTTTGGAAAAAACCCGTTTTCCCCCCTTTTTTTGTTTTGGGCCCCAAAAAAAACCCTTTTCCGGGAAACCCAAATAAAAAATTTAAACCCCCAAAAATGGAAAAATGTTTTTTGGGGGGGAACCAAAATTTGGGGTTTTTTAAAAACCCCCCCAAAAAAAAACCCCCCCCCCCCCAAAAAAAAAAAAAAAAGGGGGGGGAAAAAATATTTTTTCCAAAAAAGGTTTTTCCCCCGGCCCCAAAACCCCCCTTTTTTCTTTTGGGGGGTTTTTTGGGGGGTTTTTAAATTTAAAAAAAAATTTTCCCAAATTTTTAAAAAAAGGGGTTTTTTTTTTTTAAAAAAAAAAAATTGTTAAAAAAAAAAAAAATTTTTTTTTTTTTAATTTTTTTGGGGCCCCCTTTTGGGGGGTTTTTTTTGGGGGGGGGAAAACATTCCCAAAGGGGGGGGGAAAAAAAAAAAATGCCCAAAAATTTTTTTTTTAAAAAAAATTAAAAAAATTTTTTTTAAATTTAAATTTAAAAATTTTTTAAAAAATTTTTAAAAAAAAAAAATTTTTTCCCCCCCAAAAAAAAAAAAATTTTTTAAAAAAATTTTTTTTTTTTAAAAGGGAAAAAAAAAAATTTATTTAAATTTTCCCCCTTTTTTTAAAAAATTTTAAATTTTTTTTAAAAAAAAAAAAACACTTTTTTTGAAACCCTTTTTTTTAAAAATTTTTTTTTTTTTTAAAGGGGAATTTTTTAAAAAATTTTTTTTTCCCCCCCGGGGGTTTTTTTTGGGGGGGTTTTTTGGGGTTTTTTGGGGGTTTTTTTTTTTTTAAAAAAAAAAAAAAAAAAAAATTTTTTTTTTTTTTTAAAAAAAAAAAAACCCCCCCCCCCCAAAAAAATTTAAAAAAAAAAAGGGGGGGTTTTTTTTGGCCCCCCCAAAAAAAAAAAAATTTTTTTTAAAAAAGGGAATAAAATTTTTTTCTTTGGGAAAAACCCCAAAATTTTTTCCCCCAAAAAAAAAATAATTTTTTAAAAAAGGGGGGAAAAAAAAAAATTTTTTTTTAAATTTTTTAAAAATTTTTTTAAACAAAAAAAATTTTTTTTCCCCCCGGGGGGGTTTTTTTTTAAAAAATTTTTTTTTTTTCCCCCCTTTTTTTTAATTTTAAAAAAAAAATTTTTTTTTCCCGGGGGTTTGGGGGAAAATTTTTTTCCCCCCCCCCCTTTTTTGGGGGGGGGGTTTTTTTCCCCCCAAAAAAATTTTTCCCCGGGCCCAAAAAATTTTTCCAGTTGGCCCCGGCCCCCCCTTTTTTTTTTTTTTTCTTTTTGGGTTTTTAAGGAAATTTTTTTTAAAAATTTTTTAAAAAAAAAATTTTTTTTTTTTTTTCAAAAATTTTTAAAAAAAAATTTTTTTTAAAAAAAATTTTTTTAAAAAATTTTTTTTTTGGGAAAAAAATTTTTCCCAAAAAAAGCCCAAAATTTTGGGGGCCCCGGGGGTTTTTTTTTTTTGGGGGTTTTTTGGGGGGTTTTTTTTTTTGGGGGGGGGGGTTTTTTTTTTTGCCCCTTTTTTCCCCAAAAAAAACCCGGGGGGGCCCCCGGGGGGCCCCCCCTTTTTTTTTTGGGGGGGGCCCCTTTTTTTTTTTTTAAAAAAAAAAAGGGGGAAAATTTAAAAAAAAAATTAAAAAAGGGGGGCCCCCCAAAAATTTTTAAAAAAAATTAAAAAACCGGGGCCCTTTTCCCCCCCCAAATTTTTTAAAGGGGGGTTTTAACCCCAAAAAAAACCCCAATGGAGGGAAAAAATTTTGGGGGTTTTCCCCCCCCAAAAAAAAAAAAACCCCCCCCCCAAAACCCCCCAACCAAAGGGAAAAAATTTCCCCCCCCCTTTTTTTAAAAAGGGAAAACCCTTTTTTTTTATTTTTTAAAATTTTTTAAAAAAAAAATTTTTTGTTTTAAAACCCAGGACAAAAAATTTTTTTTTGGGGTGGTTCCCCCTTTTTGGGGGGAAAAACCCCCCCTTTTAAAAAAAACCTTTTTTTTTTTTTTTAAAAAAATTTTTTTTCCTGTTTAACCTTTTGGGGGAAATTTTAAATTTTGGGGAAAAATTTTTTTTTTAAATACACCAATTTAATTTTTTTTTTTGGGGGGGTTTTTTTAGGGTTTTTTTTGGGGAAAAAAAAATTTTTTTTCCCCTTTTTTTTTTCCCCAAAAACCGGGGAAGGGGGGTTTTTTTTTTCATTTTTAAATTTTTTGGGGGTTTCCCCAAATTTTTTTTTCCCCCCCTTTTTTTTTTTTTTTTGGGGGGGGGCCCCCCAAAAAATTTTTTTTTTTTTAAACCCCAAAACCCGCCTTTTTTTTTTTTTTTTTTTTTGGGGGGTTTAAAAATTAAAAGGGGGGAAAAATTCCCCAAATTTTTAAAAGGGGGGGCCCCAAAAACCCGGAAATTTTTTTTAAAAACCCCCCCGGGGGGCCGGGGTTTTTTTTCCCCCCCCAAAAAAGAAAAATTTTTCCCCCCCGGGGGGGGGCCCCCCGGGGGTTTTGGGGGGGGAAAATTTTTTTTGCCCGGGGGGGGGCCCAAAATTTTGGGGGGAAAAAAAAAAAAATTTTTTTTGGAAATTTTTTTTCAAATTTTTCATTAAACCCCCTTTTTTTTTTTTTTTTGGGGGGGGTTTTGGGGGGGAATAAATTTTTTTTTTGGGGCCAAAGGGGGGGAAAAAAAATTTTTAAAAATTTTTTTTTTAAAAATTTGTTCTTTTTTTTGGGTTTTTTTCCCCCCTTTTTTTCCCCCTTTTTTTTTTAAAAATGAAAATTTTTTTAAAAATTTTTTTTTAAAAAAATCCAAAGGGCCCCAAAGTTTTCCCAATTTAAAAGGGGGTAAATTTTTTTTAAAACCAAAAATTTTTTAAAAACCCCCCCCTTTTTTTTTAAAAAAACCCTTTTTGGGAAAAAAAAAAATTTTTTAAAAAAAAATTTAAAAAAAATTTAAATTTTTTAAACCAATTTTTTCCCCCGGTTTTTTAACCTTTTTTTGGGGGGAACCGAAATTTTCCCAAATTTTTTTGCCCCTTTTTTTAAGGGCCCATGAAAAGTATGCAGTGGTGGAAAGGGGACCCCCCGTGTTGTGACCCAGGCCAACAACAACATCCACAAACATGTGTCATCATGGAGGCCAGAGCCACCCAGCATGTTGAAATGGAGTGCAGGTAACATGCCATATCTGTAGTTGACTGTTCTCTGTACTGGTAGTTTATGCGTGTGAGATGACTGTGTATGTAGCTTAACCTGCCTATTCTTCTGCAAGATTGATATTCTGAGCATAATTTGTAGACCTGTGAAAGCCACCTGTAGTACTACTGTACGTTATCATACTCACGGTATCAATGGCACAGTTGTGGCCACTGGCAATCACTGTCATATTTTTGCAGGTCACTCTGGAGTGACAGCAAGGCAGCCAATCCATGCTGGTGAGTGTGTAATAATACTATTGCTAATGACATGCATGTTACATGGAGTGTAGTGTGTGCACATGTAACAATTTTATGCATACTGCATGCTGTGTATGTTTGTTGTGAGACTATGCATATCCCATTGGCTCTGTAGCTGCCTCACCACATGCAATACATAGAGCATGACACACATGTGGCAACACAGTACTGACATTGTATAGGCATACCTGACACATGTACACAACAGACAATACGTTTGGCATAAAATACCACCTTGCGCCTGCCACACATGTCCACCAACACCTGCTGCATGGCCACACCCTTCTCAGTATCCCACTTATCCACCACGCAGCACACACACATAATATACCTGAGGATTAGAGGGCTCACCATGTCTTTGTGCAACAGTCTTGAACAAATAATATATCTATGTTAGGCAATGCTCACTATTGGCCACCATAACACCCACAACAAGTGACTGTGTAATTGTGGATGTAGTCGTTACCGCACTTCAGGCACAGCATGCCAGCTGCCTGTCTGGCAATACATTATTATTGTTGACTGACCACAAGGAAGCATCATGGCTCACTTTACAATTAATCCAGTTCCACTGACCACAAAAGTACACATAAAGTGGTTATTAAAGTGAAGAACACATAAGTTGTGTGTGTGTGCAAACATATGCACCCACAGCTTGTAACACTTGGCACAACATTGAAATATGTCTCAGGTCATTACCAGTCCCAGGGTGGAGATACAATCATTGAACAAATATGCACACAGAGCATGACACACATGTGTGGCAACACAGTACTGGACATTGTATAGGCATACCTGATACACATGTACACAACACACATCTTTGGCATAGACACTACACCTTAGCCTGCTATACATGTCCAATTATGACACCTGCTGTATGGCCACCCTTCAGTATCCCACTTATCCTCTATGCAGCACACATAATATACCTGAGGATTAGAGGCCTACCATGTCTTTGTGCAACAGTCTTGAACAAATAATACATTCATGTTAGGCAATGCTCACTATTGGCCACCTTATACACCCATGCAACAAGTGGCTGTGTAATTGTGGATGTAGTCATGTTACTGCACTTCAGATACAGCATGCTGGCTGCCTGTCTGGCACACATTATTATTGTTGACTGACCACAAGAAGCATGTTGATCATGGCTCACATTACTACACCACATCCAGTTCCACTGACCATAAAAGTACACATAGCAGTTATTGCGTAGCACCGTCATGTGTTGTGTGTGTGTGTGCAAATATATGCACCCACAGCTTTTAATACTTGCACAACATTGTTATGTCCTTGTACACATAGTGTCCCACGGTGGAGACAATCATTGAACAACTACACACAACCATCAAGTACTCGTATACTGTTATTAACAAGGGCTGTCTACACTTGCACTGCATGTTGCTGTGCAACACATAATCTGCATGCTGTCACATGTGCATTGATGTTTTTCCTTGTGATACTGTCACCCACCCTCAAACAGTATTGTGTATGTGTTGAATTGCAGGTGTGTCTGTGTTTGTATCTGCTGTACTGAGGAGTGTGCCTGTGTGCCTGTGTGCCTGTGTGCCTGTGCGCCTGTGTGCCTGTGTGCCTGTGCGCCTGTGTGCATGTGTGCATGTGTGCCTGTGTGCATGTGTGCATGTGTGCATGTGCACCTGTGTGCATGTGTGCATGTGTGCTAACATCATATACACATTTGTAAACTGTGTTTCCTATCTTCCTCTCACAGGTTTTGATGTTGCTCTGGTGGAGTGCAGCAGAGAACCTGAAGCCACTGCTGGGGATTGTGATGATGATACATGTGTAATGGCACAGGGAGGTGTGACAGGGTCTGTTGTTGGTCAGTCAATCGACACTACACAGCAGTCAACCCCATCAATGCACACAGTCATCCTGCCGATACATCCATTGTCACCAATGTCCTTACCTGAGGGACAGCATACAGTGGGCATTGACCAGGGTAGTGTGGTATCATTGGCACATGCATCCCCTCACAGCAGCCATGGCCAGATTTCTGACATGGTACCACACAGGCAGATGTCCAGGGGTTCTCGTGGGAGCATCCATGGTCGTACTGCCCCTGTCAGACGTGCCCACAGAGGTCTTTCAACCTCATCTATGTTCCGGGCTGTAATGCAGGCACAGGCACGTATGAAACGGTACACCAGACAGGGTCTGAGGGAGCTTAGAGCACATCGCACTGCTATGAATGACACTATGCGTGACGATGCGGCTGCCATCCGTAATATCAGCAAGGTCATTGATAGATGTTGGGGGTACACATTAGATCTCTTCCACAACTACATGTCCAGGAGCCAGGACAGTGCATGATGGCTGAGGTGTCGATGTGGACGTATGCCAGCAACATCATCAGCTGGCAGTCGTCGTGGACAACAACAAACCCACAGCCACTCCCATAGTGCCAGTACCAGCCCCAGCAATGCTAGGTCTGTGCTGTCATTACACCGTCCTAGACGACCACGTGCACGTGGCTCTGGACAGTCCCAGCAGGGACATGTGTCCAGTCAACAACCCACTGCTTCTGATGACAGTACCCAGTCTGGCTTAGTACCTGATACTGTCCGTAGCACCCCTGCCAGGCACAGGTACTTTTCCGTGGGGCAGGACGTTTATCT